>NC_134485.1:294320344-294477844 GCF_040206685.1 Ascaphus truei
GCGCCTGCTCGGTGCTTAGCGGCTTGCAGAGCAAGAAAATTTGAATTTGTCATCCGCAAGCACGTTACGTGAACAGTTCTCTCAATTATGGTGAACCATCTCCGTGACGTCATGGCCACGCCCCCCAAATCACCCCCCCACGCATGCACATAGCTGACCACAAATCTCCTGGCCGAGCAGGGAGCGTTACGTTACCACACATGAGCGCCAACGTGCTCTCTCCCTGCCTGACCGCAGACTCGCTCACAGAAAGCTTTTTTTGTTTGAGAGCCCAAGTGTGCCGGTGCAAGTCACCATAGTGACTTGGGTTTTCCTACTTGAGACTGTCCACCTGAAGTTAGACAGTCCTGAAACTATCTCCAAGTCTTTTCAGCCGGTGGGACAAGAAGATTGTCTCGGGGTGCGGCACCATCCTCTGTTAGGATTCCGGACACCCTCTTCTCATTCTCTCTTCGGCCACAATGCTAGAAAGATAGTCCAAGACTGTGGTTTTCGACCAAAGCCTAATCACCCTGGTCGTTTTCTCTCGGTGACTAGCCGCGTGCAAAATCCTTGAGACAAAATTCACAACAATCAAACCTATTCAAACAAATAAAAAATAAGTGCTGTGCAGGTGAGGTGCACTGTTGCAGTGACCATAACAGTGCACTAAGTGATCTCTGCACATGCATAAACACCCCAGCCATAAAAAGCTGGGTGGGTTTTGAAAATTGTTGTGCCCTCTCAGCCAGAAGGGCCAGAGAGTGACAAAAGTGAAGAAAATCATGATCGTGAGTAAAAAATGTGTCCATGCCTGGAACATTTTGGTGTGTTGACGTGGTCCTCCTTCAGTGCAATACCTACCCAATTTGAGTATGTACTATTCGACACCCTTCTAAGAACCCCCCCCTGGTTTGCCAGTTGGGACAGCATGGGCCACAAAAAAAACTGTGCCACTGCCCATCCTACCGCTGCCACAGGTATGATGGACAATACAGTTTGATATTAACCAAAAGGCGGAGAAGCGACAGACAGCTGTTACATCAAGTCACAAGTAACAAAACCCTTCGCCGTGCAGTGTACAGCAAATAAAAATACCACTTATGAGCATATTCACGTCACAGATAGATCCACAAATCTGCCTTTCCCCATTATCTCTTACCAAATGTGCCTTCACAGGGAAGGTAAATGAGATGCACATTATTAAAACAAAAGAGATTTCTATGGTAACAAATGTTCAGATAAAAAAACAGTTTCTTAAAAATATTAAAAGCATGGTCTAGACGAGCACAACATGAACTATCCATTTAAGTTATGGTTCCATTTCTGCTCTGTGGGGGATAGCTGCTTTAATATGAATGTGAAAATAACCCATTCACTTTGTTAACTCATGTTTTTTTTCTTTATGTTTTCAGAATGGTCACATTATTATTGTTGTTCACCATTCTTGGTAATTTTCTATTGCTTAAGTTTTCACATATTCATATAAAAATCAAAAATATTAACCTATTCCTTGAAAATTACCAAATTAACCTTCAAACATCAGTTTTTCTGTACAGTGTTCACCTTAAAATTTTGTCAAATATCCACTTTGCAGATATTCATAAGCACTAAATTGAATACCAGAGAAAAACCTTACAGTTTGATAGTTTATGTGAAGATTTCCATTTTTGTGACCTTTTTAAAACTCACAAATATCATTGTCACATACACACTTTCCCGTGTGTACGTGTGTTTGAATAACTAGTCTCCCAGTTGCCCAAATTAATTCCCTGCAGGGCACTATATATGAACACTCACATCCCCAGAATGGTCACACTACACTCCAATTACACTGCCACTACCAGGATTCAATTAAGGGTTTAACTTTATGGGTTCTTAGTCTCCCTTTGAGCCAGAAGAAAATATACAAATTAAACAAAAACCCATTTTAACAAAACATGTCTAAATATGAGGGCAATCTTTTCAAAAGTTAGTAGGTTCAATTAAAACTCAAGATACACTGTAAGTCCTTCAAGGGGTCATAAAAATAAAGTATGAGGGCCATGCACACAATATTCAAGGTGGATCTGTCTTGTGAAGTTCAAAACCACACTCACACTCGGGGCTCTTATAAACTCTCAACTCTATCTATTCCAATCTCCCCTCTCACTCTTTCTCCCTCTATCTTTCCCCCTTTCACCTCCCAATCACCTCCCCCCCTCTCTCTCTCTCAATCACCTCCTCTCTCTCTCTCTCAATCACATCCTCTCTCTCAATCACCTCCTCTCTCTCTCTCAATCACCTCCCCCTCTCTCTCTCAATCCTCTCCCCCTCTCTCTCTCTCAATCCTCTCCCCCTCTCTCTCTCAATCCTCTCTTTCTTTCTCTCTCTCTCTCTCTCTCTCTCTCTCTCTCTCTCTCTCTCTCTCTCTCTCTCTCTCTCTCTCTCTCTCTCTCTCTCTCTCTCTCTCTCTCTCTCTCTCTCTCTCTCACCCCCAAATCTCTTTCACTGAAACCCCCTTTCTCGCCCACTCAATTCTCCCCTCTCACTAAATCTACCCTCTCCTCTCTCACTAAATCCCCCCCACTTCTTTTGCATTGAACTGGATTCCATTGAAAATCAACCACCAAGTGTACATCTGGGGCAGCCAAAGGGTGTGAGCCGTTTGTTGCTGTTCGCTGCTGTTTGGTGATGTTAAAGTGATGTTAATGCTGCTCTATTTCAATCGGAAAATAACAAGCTCTTTATCCCCTG
Source organism: Ascaphus truei (assembly GCF_040206685.1). Lineage (NCBI taxonomy): Eukaryota > Metazoa > Chordata > Amphibia > Anura > Ascaphidae > Ascaphus > Ascaphus truei. Next base: position 294,323,060 of record NC_134485.1, read on the forward strand.
TACCCAATTTTCCAACTCTATCTGTCCATGCAATGTCTGTGAATATACTGTTTTACCCTGTTCTTGTAATGTAACCATGTATTTTTATAACTCTGTGTCACGGGAGACCAAGAATCATCACCACATTAATAAAGGGATTCTGGATTGAGCGCAACAAGGAGGGCAAAATAAATTGTAATTTATTTCCTTTTCAGACAAACACACAATTCATCACAATTACACTTAATAAACACTTACTGGGATGGGGAAATGAAATAAAATGTCCACGGAATGAATGCCTTGAAAACAAAGTCTCTGGGCACCCCTGCACGCATGCAAGTGGGTGCACAATTTGAGCCGTGTGACAATCCTTGGCTGGGGGCGCATGTTGCCACCCCTGTATTTCATCATACAGAAGAAAAAGGACCCAGTCTTGCAGCACTCAATCACTCGGAATGTAATGTTGTAAATTTAAAATATACTTTATTGATAACCTTGAATAAAAAATAGGGGGTTAAAACGTAATTAAATGATGATAAACAGCTCGTGACTGTATCCTATATACCCCACCTACGGTAAGGTGGGTAGGTGTAAATAGAATCCCTAATAAATATTGGGGATCAAGCGCTACGGATAGTAGCTACCTAAAAATATAGGAAAAAGGAGCCTCTGAGAGCCCACTTGAAGACACTCTCCTTGCGAGTGTATCCAGGCGTATGATACGTACTAAATTGATACACTGAGGATAGGTACAATATTTAGTATGGCATAATGTGCGCTTGGTTAGACCTATGTGATGTCTGTCCCTGATATAGATATGCGCTGTGTGAGCCAGGTCTATGGTGAGAACCTGTGTAGCCCCCACTATTGATCATAGGTGCAGGCTCATGGACATACTGCGTAGAAAGATACAGGATAGTATGGCATTGGCTAAGGCATAAAATAATCCTCTAGACACCTAAACTGTAGGTGAGGTAGGTTGTTGTTAACCAGGGTAAACCTTAACTCGTGTCAATATAGGTTGTCAGTGTTATCTGCTGTTGCTGCCCAATGGACGCTGTATAAGGAGCCAGATGCAGATACTAGGTATATATATGCAAATACCCTGACGTGAGCGTGATACTGTGCTGCGCACAAAGGGTGAATTATGGCATAAAGGCAACTTCCAACGTGTATGCAGCGGCACAGGAGGGTTAGCACTAATCAATGAATGTGATGTTGTAGGCTGTAACCCCCTGCATTGCTGTTCAGCAGATAAAGGGTTAATATATAATATAAAGCCAAATGTTCAGCTCAAAGGAGTGTGGTGTAAGGATGGTTGAACCAGGGTTTAGTAAGTGAAACCCATAAGCGCACCACCCTCCCTTTCAAAGATCAGATGACCTGTATCTGTAACCAAGTTCCACTCAGGGTATTTGCATATATATACCTAGTATCTGCATCTGGCTCCTTATACAGCGTCCATTGGGCAGCAACAGCAGATAACACTGACAACCTATATTGACACGAGTTAAGGTTTACCCTGGTTAACAACAACCTACCTCACCTACAGTTTAGGTGTCTAGAGGATTATTTTATGCCTTAGCCAATGCCATACTATCCTGTATCTTTCTACGCAGTATGTCCATGAGCCTGCACCTATGATCAATAGTGGGGGCTACACAGGTTCTCACCATAGACCTGGCTCACACAGCGCATATCTATATCAGGGACAGACATCACATAGGTCTAACCAAGCGCACATTATGCCATACTAAATATTGTACCTATCCTCAGTGTATCAATTTAGTACGTATCATACGCCTGGATACACTCGCAAGGAGAGTGTCTTCAAGTGGGCTCTCAGAGGCTCCTTTTTCCTATATTTTTAGGTAGCTACTATCCGTAGCGCTTGATCCCCAATATTTATTAGGGATTCTATTTACACCTACCCACCTTACCGTAGGTGGGGTATATAGGATACAGTCACGAGCTGTTTATCATCATTTAATTACGTTTTAACCCCCTATTTTTTATTCAAGGTTATCAATAAAGTATATTTTAAATTTACAACATTACATTCCGAGTGATTGAGTGCTGCAAGACTGGGTCCTTTTTCTTCTGTATGATATTATCACGTCTCCATCCAGTCAGCACCTCACTGTGGTCTAACACTAGCTGTGCGGGTTCCTTTTGCGTGTAGCACCCCTGTATTTCCGCTGAAAGGAATCTTTTTGTTTGGTCCTTACAGGATTCATTCATGAATCCTTATCACAAAGGAATTCTGGAAGAGGGGCATGATCCTTGGTTACGATGTTGCTAACCCCTCACACTCCGGAACCGCTGACGCTGTACTTGGACGTATCTTGGTGAAACCTCAGATGAATCTAACTAGGACTGGGCTGCAGGCATTTTTATAGGGTTAAGGCTCTGATCTCTAACATACCCAGCCAATTCTCCTGTGGAAACAACTTTTCCCACCTATCCCAGACTTGCCAGTAGCTCACAAAATGGCTCCCGGTTGCTCGAGCATGCGCTAACTTGACACCTAAGCTGCTTAGCATACCGGGTCCAACCCCTTACCTGGTGACAGTAAGTCTGGGGTTTGGCTACCAAGTGTTGATAGCCCATACTTCGCACCGATATCTGGTACTTTGCAATAATCCGGCCGCCCTAACAACTAGTGTCTCTGAGGCTTTTCAACTCCGGACTTCTCTAGACACTGGGGCACCAACTCAGCAGGGTGCCCATTGAAGTATGGAGATGAAAAATTCCTCAGCTCATTCATCCATAACATATTGACATGTTAATGAAGTCATTGCCGGGCTGACAGGAAAGGGTTCCTGCCTTTACATTTTAAAACATCCCTGAAACACATTTTATTTTTATATGTACTTTCTGTATGTGTGGGTGATAGAAAAACAACATATATGTGAATGTTACATTCTCAACTATCTGTATTCCAAAAAATAGAGTGCTAGCTCCTTCCTAACAAAAGTTAGCTACTTAATTGAATAGGATCTGTGATGTGGTTTGCGGTTTGAGCTATGGCATACAATGTATCACTGCTTGCCGGAATCAGTAACCGCAGAAGCACTCCACCACTTGACCTTAATTGGTTAACGAGACCGCAGGATACATTGTTGCATTCTGCCTCTTCAACTAGACCGCAAACCACTTATCCACTTGAGTTTGTGGTTAAGACTTCCCCGGAGGGTTTTGCGGTTTAGGAAGTGATACAGAGCTTCAATGGAGCCGCTTACCACAGACGCACTTATTCAATTAACGCTTGGCACAGCGCTAGAAGCTCCCCCTTGTGTTGCGAATACAGTTTGCACATTCAACATACATTCATAGGACTGCAGCTAGTTTCTGAGCTGCAAAACAGGGACATTACAGTTGATGTATAGGGGAAACATGGGATTTTGGTGACCAACAATTAACCCCATCATCCCCAAAATTGTTTAGGGATAACCAGCCGGGTATAAGACCTTTATTATTGGCCTGCTTGACCCCTTCACCACCACACTCTGTGCTCAGGATATACTTGAACACGAGAGGTAACTCTCAATGTACTACTTCCTGGTAAAACATTTTTATGCATAAATAAAAAAAATTCACACAATCCCCCTCCTCTTTCCCTCAATCCCCCTCTATTATCATTCACCCAATCCTTTTCTTTCACTAAATCCCCCTTCTCTTTCACTTAACCCCCCTCTCTTCTTTCACTTAACCCCCCTCTCTTCTTTCCCTTAACCCCCCTCTCTTCTCTCCCTTAATCCCCCTCTCTTCTCTCCCTTAATCCCCCATCCTCTTCTTTCAAATAATACCATCCCCTCTAAGAGTTTTACCTTGGGGGAGAGGGAGGCCTCTGATCCCACAGTGGAGGGAAATTCGGGTCCCACATTTGGATGTGTAAATTGGGCCTTACTTCCGGCATCGACTTGGTGGACCAGGGGGCAGGGAGAGATTGGCCTGGCATCCGAGGAGAGCTCCGGCCCCTGCAGCCAGACATGTAACTTAGGCGCGACATTTGGACAGGTAAACCTCCAGAGCCAGCCGGCCAGGCTTTGCTTATACCCCAAAACACTTTAATCTGTCAAAGATGCCAGATGTCCCCACAGGCCTATGTGGTTGTGGTCTGTCACACCCATTTTCCCTTTCGCTTCTCATAAACACTTTTAGGACTAGCTACATTGTGAGGAAGGAATTATTTTATTTCCAATTTAATCATCAAAGAGTATAAAATATTCCATTACTCTCTTCCCATACTCACCAGATTCATTGTACCACATACTTCAGAGGAATTTGATGAATGCATCGGTATCTCAGGTGAGGGTCCTTTTTATACCCTTGAGAGTAAAATCACTTATTTCATATTTGTTAAAACTATACACCACAATCATATATATTCTCATTTTACAGATTTATATTAAACACCCCTGAGAATCGTACTGACAATGAATAATCTTAATTAATGTTTCTCTTTAATTATACAAAGTATAGTGCCCTTTCTATCAATCGTGGTCAGGAATGTAAACAATCATCTTTAAAGCTCTCTTTCCCCATGACACCTACAGTACAGGTGCATGTCACTTATCAACTGCCACACTGTCAGTTAAATATAAATGGTAGAGTAAGGTTAGTTCCTGAACAAACATAACATATTTGTTTAATTGTTTGTTTGCCTCTTTAAGGAGCAATTCATGCACTATTTCTCCTTATTATTTGTGTACATAGATTTGAAGCAGGGGGTCTCCTGAGCTGAATCCCATTAATTTCAGCTCTGGGGAACCCCTGCTCTGGAGATTCAGATCTCCAAAGGGGGTGCCGCTATCTTGGCAAAGTTTAAAGCTCCCATGTCCTGTGGGCCTGTAGGAAGTCAAGAAAAAGAGGGGTAACGGTGGCGCTCCCTGTGAGATAAAATAGAAGTTGGAATCCCTGCTAAGGTTAAGGGCTAAAATAGAACACAGTAAAAATGGAATAAAAGATACAGGCCCTGAAGTTCCTGCAGCTCAATCAAGAAGGATTATTCCGTGATCCTTGGTTAATGTGTAAATGGTCGTGGAGATGAGCGCATACTAGTAGGAAGTCAAACATGATGACGTCACGGCTTCCTTTTGGCCTGCAGGGCGTGGGAGCTTTGAAACTCCGCCATTACGTGAACCTGGCTAGCTGAGCAGAGTTCTGTATCTCTGGAAGCATGTGGTTTTTGGAGCTGAAATTAATGGGGTTCAGCTACCACACTCTTCAATCCTACAGTATGTTAAAAAAAATGGCACGCTTGAATTATCTCTTTAAAATCATGAACCTGTAACATTGTTTGCAAATATCTGCATTGCCAGAATTTTAAAAAAAATTTTTTTAGTTACAGGGTTAACTTCTCGACTGCTAGATGGCACAGAAACTTTTACTCTTACATGGCTTTATCGTGACAATCTTAAATTCCCCAATTTTACTTTAGCACATTTAGGGGGTCATGCACTAAGCAGTGATAAGTGGGTTTTCTGGGTGGTATACACAAAGCAGTGATAAGTGCTTTTAAGTGAGATACATGCCTTTATAGCGTGATACTGCCTGCTGTGAGATTCACAAAGCAGTGATAACACTGCAGTATTGTGCTATAATGGCATTTTTTCTCACTTAAAAGCACTTATCACTGCTTTGTGAATCTCACAGCAGGCAATATCACGCTATAATGGCTTTTTATCTCACTTAAAAGCACTTATCACTGCTTAGTGCATGACCCCCTTAGTGTTTTGCCCATCTCCCGAACCTCCAAAGATAATGTTCAGTTATAAAAAGTTTGCAGTGAAGAATCATAGCCTTTGCTACAGTATTTCAATATAGTTAAATTACCTCTCATATCTCATTGCGTTAGGATAAAATGTACAGTATGCAGATGTAATAACAAGGTGTGGAGAAAAAGATCAGTGCTGATGTTTACCTCTTTCCAGAGGCTACCGCTTGAAGAAGTTCCTTTACAAAGAACAACAATGCTATTGTTATCGTAATACAATTTTGAGTAAATAATTGAAATCTCTTAAGAAACCCAAAGTAATTAAGTAAACAGTTCTATAATACTTCTCCACCAGTGCACACTGCTTTGCTTGCAAACTGCATCACAAACATTTTAGAAATGCTTTTCTAACCTGTGTGATTAAAATGTGCCATACGTAAATCATTAACTGTGAAAAGCATAGTCTTCAAATACTAAAATGCATTTGGCTTCTAGGGACCTTTTTCTTCTCCCGGTTGTATTTTTGGCAACCCTATCTAATACACCTATAATGGACTGTGACCTTGCACCTTTTAAGAAGTCCTTTAAATTGTGTGTAAGGAAACATTGGTCTCATGATATGATTTTTATCTTACTAGGCTTGTTGTATTTTTTGTTCTTATTTTCTTCTTTTGTCAATTTGTGTGCCGCTTGGTAGTAATGTGTTTCTATATTTTTAATTGCTACTAAGCAAATCACATGTTCACTTACTGCTGCACATCGCTGTAAAGGAAAATAAACATTTATCTTCATTTAGCAAAGGTTCATTTAAATTTTTTGGCATTTGAATTAAATAAGCAATTTTACAGTAGTGACTCTCCATGGAACAGATCTAATAACCAAATTGTTGTAATTCGTTCACTGAATTAAGTGTTATGTCCACATATTAAGAAAAATGAACCATAGTGCGTTATACCAATCTGTTTATTACTAATCAATGTTTATCTTTGTATTGAAGCAACTCTGTGTACTGCAGTAAAAACCTTGTACAATAGCAGATGACTTAGAACAGGGGTGCGCAAACTTCTTGAGCTGCGCGCCCAAGCCCAGCAGCCGCAGCATTCACGCCCCCCCCTCTCCAAGGACTCGGCGTCAAATGACGTCACAGTCATGTGTGACCCCGCCGCGTCAATTGATGCGCGTTGCCATGGTGATGCGTCGCCGAAGACCCAGCAGAGAGCAGTTAAGGGAGTTAGAGGCCTCACGCCTCCCCCAGCATTTAATTTAAATGTCGTGGGGAAGAGCGTGGGGCCTCTGTAACCAGCTCCCCCCCTAGAAATTCCTGTGCCCACCCTGGGGGGTGCGCCCCCTGTTCGCACACCCCTGACTTAGAAATCTACAGCTTATAGGTTTTTAGGTTTCTTTCTACATTATGTTTTAAACATTAGATGGTCTCATACTTGAGAGTGTATCTCACCTACCTATCTCCAATGAGGTTTGCATTCAGTGATAAATCAAAATGTTGAACCAATAATAGTAATATAAATTGAAATGTATCCATGTTGTCACACAACTAAGCAGAATAAATCAAGTATGTTTAGATAAATATGTTAGCATTTGAAGGTTCCATTTATTGCCTTCAGCGTAAGTTATTAAATATTTTGCAGTATTTATGCAGTGTACATATACCGTAATATGCTATTTGATACTTATCAAATACTAAATAGATGCATACATTGCCCCTTTTCCCCATACTTAATTATGAAGAGATTAAATATGTACCATTTGTCTAGAAATACTTTTTTTTCTACAACCCGGGACGATTTAAAAAATGCAGGTGTGAAATATTTCATTTAAAGAAACATGTCACTTGGAATTTCCTCATAATTAATGCCTTTAGATACGTTTTTGAACCATACATGTATGTATTGCCACTATGGATTCATAGCCACCCATTACCAAGAACAAACTCATAATTGACCATTTTTTAAATGGTGCCGTGTTGGGATGCGCAAACTGGGGGGCACGGCGGTTGCAGAGGCCCTGCGCCCGTACCCACAGGAATAAAATTAAATGCTGGGGGATCGCCTGAGGCCTCTGCAACTCTACTTACCGTGATTCAGATGGCTTGTGTGACGCGTCACTATGGCGTCCTTACATCTTTGGTCGGCGTCAAATGACGACATAGGGTCATGTGATGTCACGTCACATGCCGTCGCCATGGAAACGCGGCATCAAAGAGGTAAGGAGGGGGAGGGGGCACAAGCAGTGCAGGGAGCAGGCAGGGGGTGCAGCTTCAAAAAGTTGTGCACCCCTGGTGTAGTGGGTAGTACATGTTATGGGAAAGGTATGTATATTGTATACGCTTATTAATATTTGTATAATATGTTACATATTAGCTCCTTACTGGTATGATGTATAACTCATCTCCGTAATCTTCTAAATTTAATGGTGATTAAAGATCACCAGTGCCTAAGAGATATTTTAGGTAAAAATTGCAAGGCTGAAAAATGAAAAAAAAACGTGAGGACATAAAAAGATGATGGCCATATATTTTCAGCATTTTGTTTTTGCGGACTTACATCGGTAAGCCCTTATTTTGACGTAAAGTTAGTAATATGGTATAAATTCTATATAGTAAAACAGGCGAGTTAGCTATATAACTTGGAGCCAGATCCATAGAAGTTATTAATTCATGGCTCATAACGTAACATTGCCAAAATCAGAAGCAAAGACTATTTTCCCTGAGGTTAACGCATATCCACAAAATTAATTATATACAATAACAATGACCTTCGTATACAGTATATCATTAGTACATGATTAACACTATGTTAAATTAGCAAAACCATGCATTAACTTCAAATATTATGGCATTAAGGATATTTTATTTAAAGGTGGCAGTACTCCCATCAAGACCCTGAAATATGTTTAGGGGGAAGGGAGGGGAGGATGGAGGTGGAGGGGAGGGAGAAGAGGAGGTGTAGGAGGAGGGAAAGAGTCCTATGCCAGTACTTACAACGTGCTAAATGACTTCTATACCTCCCCAAGCACTTCTTTATACAATACAGGCAAAGATACCTGTGAACTAAACTGAACAACTTTAATACCTGTAAAGTACAGTATGCTAATTTCAATCATTTGAATAAACATTTCCTAAGTGTGTTGTTTTGTTCACAGGTATCTCTCCATGTATTATATAAAGGAGTGTTTGGAGAGGTACAGTATATACAGTAAGTTACTTGGTAATTTACAAAAATAGGTCTTTACCACACCACACTCCCTCTCTCTGGTAAAATCCAATGAATATGCGTTAATAAGGGTAACCATGCTCTGCATCTCATTAGCACTAACATCTAGTATACTTATCGCAATGCCGTTTCGGGACATAACCAGCGTTATTGAGCTTTGAAAATATACGTTAAGTCATAACGTGATGTAAATGCAGGTAAATGTCACTTTGTGAGCCAAAGTCAAATCTTATCTCCTGCACGGGATACTAACAAACTTTTTTAGACATTGATTTAGGGACATAATTAAGCTCTTTCCAATTTTTATTTGGGACAAGCTATTTTTTTAAAGCTATGAAGTGTAATCTGGCTAATATATTCTCACATACTGATGCTGCGCCGTTATTCGAACACTTCACGTGTCATGTACATCAGAATCCCGATTTGAAACCGCGGGATGAATTCCAGCCTTCCTGCACTAAGATACGAGTGCGTCGAGTGCAGAAATACAAATTTTAGTGTTCTGGCTTTTAATAACATGAAATTGACACAGTAGCACAGTAGCACAGTACTGTACACATTACAATTCATCCCTTTTATTGCAAACAAAGAAACAGAATCCATGAAATTCAAACAAAACATCCGCGATAAGCACGGGTACCTGGGGCGATTGGCCGCGTTCATGCTGCGTGTGGAACAGCAGAGAACTCAAAATCGGCGCCGTGATGTGTTCGAATAACGGCCGCTGCATCAGTATCGCTATATTTAGTTAATTTCATAATACAAGGAATTTTTGACTTATAAGTACTAGTATGTATATACTGTACAGTAGAGCATATAGATTGTAAGCATATTTGAAATGGCAGCTCTGTGGATTTGGACCTTGGCAGGGCAAAATGTTCTGGCTATCACCAAATATGCATTTATATAACACACAGAGACACACTTCAAAGTAGTATGCTAATTGCTCTAATGTCATTAACTACTCATATGAGCTGATTATATATGTTTAAACAACAGTTAACAAATGTAAAATTTACATTGACAGAGGTCATTTGTTTTGAGTCCCTCTGGATCTGTTTTTTCTCTTATCCCTTCCAGTAATAATCACTTTATATTTCATGCATAGCCTCAAATGTGACCTATTTAGCAGGTACACTACCTGATTTTTATGTCATGTACTTATTAAAAACAGCTGCACCTATTTCTGTTAATAATAAATGCTCAGAATCTTCAGCTAATTAGAGCATCTTGGTGACTGACTACTCTGATAATTATCAGCTGATTAGTGGAATATACCTCCACATATGATGTGTAAATATATAAGTACAGTATATACAAATCAATCCAAAAATACACATATTTTATTGGTAAAATAATCTCTGCATATAGTAAATTTCCCACACTAACACAGCAAACAACGTGTAGCTATTTGCATTTGCCAAATGTTGGCGGCTCTCGTCTTGCATATGGCTCCCTGTCTTCCATGAAATGTATTTCTGTATTACAACTTCCATTCTTAAAAATAGTTTAACTACAATTTAACAACGTGTTTTCAAGTACAGGTCTTCAAAGGAAATATATTTGTGCCCCTATACATCATTGTTAAGCATTATCAGATAAACTATAACAGTTTTTGCTGTCAAACATTTGAAGCATTATTTCTGTGTGTATTTTAAGGCCTAGCAAAGATTATAATATTTGCATTCCAACCTGTTCTTGGGCATGAACAATTGATTTGTCTTCAACCTATGAAAAGTTGGGTCGAATATATAATTCCCATCACAAACTTAAGTGACTCCAAGTGGGGGTGTATAATATATTAAAAGGGAATTTAGGGCAGAGGCTGCAATGAAATTCTAGGGACAAGAGACAGAAAGAACCAATGTTTATTTATAATATGCCATTGTGTATATATGCAAATATTGAGCTTATCGTGTAATGCAGGTTTTTATTTTGGGATGTTTGTATCGTTAGAAAGGCATAGATCTAGTTTTGCTAAACAGTTTTAAACTGGATGTATCACAGTACACATCATGGAATAGTTTTCAGGTTCCTTTGATATTTCTGTAATGCTGTCAATCACAAAGAAAAGGGGATGGAAACAAACACATTTTCAATGTAAACACCCTGGAGTGCAATGCATGCAAGGGATAAAAGTTAAAAGATGATTTAAAGATTATATTTTCCATGAAATAAATCTATGCCCTAGAACACTCAAGCTTTGGATGTGCTGTGCATTTTCAGAAGCATTTTTCTCTTCCCCATTTTGCTGGAAAACCTTCATCAAACCTAATGTGAGCATAGGAAAGATTTATCAGAGTGTCTCAGTCAGGTTTCTTAGATCTCCTTGCACTTGGGAATAACATTCATCCATCTGCCTTCCCAAGAGATTAGCAGCATATCACAAGCTATGACAGATATTGTGTGTTGTAAAGGAGTTTTTTAATAGCTTTCACTGATCCACCCTCTGTTATTCTCTATACAGAACAGCAAGCACATAAATAGTTTTTAGTAAGTGTGTGTTTTAGTGTTTACTGTTTTAATATGTCAATGGAAAGGTAAACAGAATGCAAAAGGCATTCTGGTACTGTATGTTAGTGAGTTATGATGGTTTTGTAAAAAATAAATATTACTTTACATGTTACGTTATACATATTACTCTATTTGACACTAATTTATCAGGATAAAGATACACACACAGATACACACACAGATACAGATACACACACAGATACAGATACACACACAGATACAGATACAGACACACACACACACACACACACACACACACATATAGTGTTCGACAAATCACCCAAAAATCTACTAACCAAACCAAAAAATCTACTCGCCACCTAGTCCCACCCCTAATCCCCGCCCCTAACCCCGCACCTAGTCCCGCCCCAACCCCGCTTTAAAATAAAAAACAAATAATTTAATAATTTCCTAGTCAGAACAACATTCATTTTTGACATAAATGTATTTATTGTATTATATTATACTACAATTAGTCCTTGTTATGTGTGTGTGTGTGTGTGTGTGTCTGTGTGTGTGTGTGTGTGTGTGTGTGTGGGGGGGGGGGGTGATGTGACACTTCTGGTGTCCTACACACACACACACTCTCCCATGCGCTCTCTCTCACACACACACACACACACACACACACACACACACACACACACACACACACACACACACACACACACACACACACACACACACACACACACACACTCACACTCTCCCATGCACTCTCTCTCTCTTTCCCCCATTCACACACACACACACACTCTCTCTCCCATTCTCTCTCTCTCTCTCTCTCTACCCCCTACACACACTCTCTCCCTCCCCCTCTACACACCTTGGGATCGCTGTGTAGTCTGAGAGGTTAACAGTGCAGTTCTGCTCTTGGTGACTGTCAATGTTTGTGTTATTAGTTGTTGTGCTGGCTGCAGTTCTATGACAACTTCAATACGTTCCACCCGACCATCAACCTCAAACTCACCCATTCCCCGGATGAAGTACATTTCCTAGACACCACCATTACTATAAAGAACAACCAACTACAGACTTCTGTATACCGCAAACCTACAGACAGAGCCAGCCATTTGAGGGACAACAGCTTCCACCCGAGACACACCAAACATGCAACCATCTATAGTCAAGCCATACGCTACAACCGGATATGCTCCAACACAGCAGACAGAGACCAGCGGATTAAAGCCTTGAGATCAGATTTTATAAACCATGGATATAACCACAGATTTGTAGACCAGCAAATTCACAACGCCACCAGAATACCAAAAAGTGATCTCCTTGAATACAAACAGAAGGAGACAAGCGACAGGGTACCTTTGGTGGTCACATACACTGGCGACACACTTTATTCGAGCTCGGCTAGTCCCACGAATTCGGGTATACCCGGGTGTATTGAGGTTTGTGACTGTTTTCTGCCCGAGTGCATTGAGGTATTTTCAGGCAGGGATTGAAGCATTTTATTCCCGCTGGCTGCAATACTGCACAGTATATATATATATATACTGCATTACAATTCATGAATTTATGCCATCTGGTAGACACGCGAAGCATTGCAGCCTATTAAATCCTAATCATTATCATTTAACAGATCAGCCGCCCGTCAGCCAGGCATGAACCCAGGCTGGGAAGGCAAACGCAACGGGGCTTGTCAGAGGTGAGGAGCGGCGCATTCCAGGTATCTGCCAGGTACATACTGGGTATTTGCTCGAATAAAGTGTGTCGGTGCAGTATAACCCCACACATAGAAGCCCTACATAAGATCACCAGGGAACTACAACCCATCCTCCAGGAAGATACAAGACTGCAACAGGTCTTCCCTGAAGCACCCTTATTATCATACAGACAACCTCATAATCTCAAGAATATTATGGTGAGGAGTAAAGTATTCAGCAGTACAACTGAATGCGGGACGAAACCATGCCAGGACCCAAGATGCAAAACCTGCGCAATGCTCTACACAGCGGACACAATACAAATACCACACAGGAATCAGGAATACAAAATCAGAGGAAGGTTCACCTGTTCCTCCAGCAATGTCGTGAACCTCATCATGTGCATGAAATGCCCAGGAGGCTGCTACTACATAGGTGAGATGGGGCAGGGGCTAAACAAGAGAATGAACCTGCATTGCCACAGCATCACACATATAACAAGAGACAGTCCTGTCGGCGAAAATGTCTCTGACTCTGGCCATAAGATGAACGATCTGAGGGTTGCCATACTCAAAGGTAATCTTAAAACACCGAAAGAGAGACGGTTGCATGAATACAAATGTATGCAACTGTTCGGGACACATAACGGTGGCCTAAACAGAGATCGAAATTTTATGAGTCATTACTGACACAAGTGAACTCTCTTCCCATGAGCGCTAAAGACCATGTCTTTACATACTGTGCTATATGTATGAACACACAGCTGTCTCTTACACATACCAATACTCCTTGTTTTTCCATCCTTATACACCAATAGGGACCACATAGTATCCATGCACACTTTTAGTTATGCTACTATCTCTCACATTTCCACACCTACCCACACCATTTATATTAAATCCCACTCCACACACCCCTTTTGTAAAGCACTGTATACACTGTGGGCTCTCCATTCATTTATATTCACACTGATACACACACACACACTCTTACATCACTTACTTTCAGGAACCATTTAACCCCTCTAGCCATAAATCTCATCCACACCGGGGGAAGGACAAGCACAGATAACATTCCAAGAGACACTGTTTTTAAGTATACCTTTTGCTTGCTTCATTCATTGTAACATCGCCGGAAGAAGAGATCAGTGTATCTCGAAAGCTCGCACAAATAAAAGCATTTAGTTAGCCACAGAACGTATCATCTATTTATTTTTTGATTATATATATATATATATATACAGTGGTCGACAAATCACCAAAAAATCTACTCGCCGAACAAAAAAATCTACTCGCCACCTAGTACCACACGTGTGCTGCTTGGGCCAATAGGAGCTCGCCACAATGTTAAATCCACTCGCCCAGGGCGTGCAAATGTATAGGTTTGTCGAACACTGTATGTATATATAAAAGCATTTCGTTAGCCACAGAACGGTATCATCTATTTGATTTTATATATATATATATATATATATATATATATATATATATATATATATATATACGAGCTTGAGACAAAAGGTGGCACTGAGTGCTCATTTGCATGTCATTTCCCAGAATCCCTTGCTGCACTGGAAGCGCTGTATGCTGGGCGATAATGGGGAAAGACAGGCTTGTAGACCAGTCTAAGACATGCAAATGAGCATAAAGTAATATTTACAGATGCTATATATATATATATATATATATATATATATATGTATATATATATATATATTTATATATATATATATATATACATACAAACACAGACACACACAGTATATATATATATATATATATATATATATATATATATATATATATATATATATACATACAGACACACACACACACACACACACACACACACATATATTTATATATATATATATATATATATATATATATATATATATATATATATATATATATACATACACCCACACTTAGATCCCGTTATGGAAATATTAATTCATGTTTACCTCTGTTAATGCATCTGGTATTGGTATTTCCATTTTTGTATTTTTGTAACGGTGCTGAAAAAAAGTCAAAAAGTGCTAATAGTGTAACAAAAACTTTTAAAACCTCACAGGACTGTTATTTAGATTCAATTGAATGTTGGTAGTCACAATGAGTCATGGGGGGGAGCAGGAAGAGAGGGACATGTATAAAAGATGTTAATAAAGATAGAGTAGCATGATAATCTGTGATAATCATGAGAGGCATGACATTTAAAGTGTCAATATTAACATAAGCATTCGTTGGCTTTCCAGCAGACAAACAAAGGAATAGTGGAGTGTATTTTTGAGAACTTCATTTAGTAAAAAGACCTAGTAATTTGAAAGAAATATCTCAAACCTTTACCCAGTTGAAGACTGAAACTGTTCCAAAAGTTTTATTTAAACTGTTGTATGGAAAGCCAATGTCAATCCTAGTCTCAATCTTTTTTCTTTATCTGTCTTAAAAGTAAAGGAATTAAAGCTGAAAATATATCTTTGATGTACAGTTTGCTCTGGAGAATTTAGGGAATGTCATCATGGTAGTGTCCTTATGAGCAGAAAGGGGATTAGTTGAAAAGGTTATGTGGATTTGAGCTGGAGGGGAGGAGTTGATAGGGGGAATTTAAGTTAAGGGTGAGAGAAAATGTGTTTATGTTCATTAGTTTTAATACTGTATATTTTTAGGACCTTGAATTTTCTCACTTAGTAAAAGAGTGATATAATGTATCAAATTATCTATGTCTACTGAATCTGTGAAACTGTTAATATTTTATTTCTTGTGTTTATATTTTTGAATCCTGACTGGGGCCTGGGTAGTGGGTGAGTGCCTCCAGGTTCAGGATTATTGTGTTTTGAAGGGAGGATATGGTAAGGATTGAAGGTGTGCTTATGCACAATTCAACGATGGATTAGAAAAGTTAATTTAAATGAGTATATATTTATAGCCTGGTCAGAGCAGTTGTGTTATCACTCAGTGTATGGGATAAATACAGTGGGGTCAGTTAAGAGGATTATGGTCCTGCCCTACATGCCCTGAGGATGAAGAGTTGCTCAGTAGGTATCACTTTGTGAAGGTTTTAAGCTGTATTTGAAGGAAGCACATGTGGAATCTGCGGTTATACTACTTTCTTTTGTTTTGCATTGGGCTGCTACTGAGGATGTTATTAGGATAATTGGGAAGTGGTAGTCTAACTGCTTTATGGGACTTGCAAGGAGCCCTTATGAGAGCAGTTCGGACTCCTTGGTGATCAAGATTATATTTTGTGATTGGTCAGTAGGAACATGTTATACCAGAGTTACTGATAATGGCAAGGTTGCATGTGGCTACATAAGTAATTGTCATACACAGTCTAAGCAAGCTCAAACCTCAAATCCCACTGCATTACTTAGATACATCCCCAATGTGACATCCAATATATCAAATTACTTAGTACATTACTACCTGGGTTTTTTTTTATCTTTGCTGTTCTCATAAATAAGGGTAATTTAGTTAAATCATTTGGCTAACACATGTCAAGTCTGCCACCACATCAAGGCATGACCCCTCAGCAAGTCTTACACTACCTATTTTGTACTGTCTTTTGTATTTCTTCCACCCACTGCATAGAGAAAAGGGGAAACAAAACAACACATACAAAAACAACAACGGATGTGTGACATGTATGCAGTGTCTATATACAGTATGTAGAGAGAAAGATCCCCTTGTATGCACTCTACTCCACTAATAATATAAAAGTCAAATTTTATTATAATCTTAGAAAACAAAACTCAGATTAAAACCTAATTTCTAGCACTTACCGTACTTACCCTAGGTAAAGTATACTGAGTCATTTACTCTATTAAACAGGGTGTTTGAAATTGAGCACATGTAACTAAGTGTACAACAAGAGAGACCCCATCCTCTGTTAGAGTTACTATGCAATTCAACTATGCTATATATCCCATGTGTATCTGTCACCTTGGGTGGTGTATAACTCAGAATGCTGATCTAGAGCTAGTGGGTTCTTGTATCCACCCACATCTATTTTAGCTAACTAGAGGATATGCATATATCAAAACAGCTAGCACTGATTTAAAGGCTTTTGCTGATTGTAACCCTCAGTGAGTAGATGTTCTTGTATATATGAAACAAAATGACAACTATGTTGCAGCACAGTCATATAACATTGACTACAATAACTCACGTTCAGATCTCTGGATATTCCCCTCTATTGGTTAGCCAGGTCACATGTGGTTTAGCTTGGAGTCTCTATCTACAGTTAGTGGGTTCCTTCAATCGGCCCACATCTTTTTAAACTACTGTAGCTATAGAGCAAACACAAACGGTTTTTGTGCTGTAGAGAAAGTTCATACATGCGTCAATGTGCTAGTGCGATCAAGACAGATTTATATAAGGTAAATAGAATTAATAAATAAGTTGGGGGGAATCTGACTCCTGAGGGTTTTTTGATGGTTGTGCATGATAGACAGTAATGCACTTTAGAGTATAACCCCCTTAGAAGATTGTCATGTGGTTTTACTGGGTTGAGGGGATGTGTAGATCTGGTGTAGATCCCTTTGTCATGAACATTCATGGTGTTTTGAGGCAGACACCAATTGTCAAAGCCTTCTGTATTACTCTGATTACTAAATCAATATATTTTACTCTGTATTTCTGTCATGTTGGATGTAGCATTAGGCTTCTCTGTCGTCTGTTGTATACTATATCAATCGGACAGAAAATATGTTACACGTTGTCCGTATAAATAAAAGTAAAAATGATTAAAAATCTAGCCACTTCCGAATCAGAGAGCAAGGAGCAGAAGAACATCTAGAAAAAAATCCCACACAAACATACAATGATAGTGTGAGAGCTTTGGGTACTTCCAAACAATACCTGATACCTTTGCAACTTTGATGAAGTCCAAATAGAAATAATACAATACAAAGCAGAAATATATGTCTACAGAATTTCGTTATGTTAATATTATAGATCGATATCAAACATAGCAATAGTTTTGAAGGCAAAGTTATGTAATTCCGTGTATTCTATGGCATTTGTGTTTTAACAGATATATAGCAATAAAGGATGCGCTCAAAATACAATGTGATCTAAACGAAATAAATTAGTATGGGGAAGGTGCTGCTTGAAAAAGAACTGTTCCCAGTTCTGAGGGAAAATGTGCCCAGAGAATCAGCGCACATTAAAATAAAAAATGGGAGAAAGAAAAAAAGAGAAAAAAGTAGTGAAGCACATTCACAGAAATCTTCAACAAATTCAATGGTGAGGTATGCACTTACAAGAAAGTGCATGAGCCCAGACACTAAAAGGTTTCTTCACTATTTAGTGCATCACTATTTTTTCTTTCTCTCTTTTTAGTTTGTGTATTAACGCAAAGAAAAGTGTTCTTTTACAAATTGCACTATTTTTTGGCTCACTGCTGTGTCAAATGTATGAAACAGTGTTTTACACCTGCTACAGATTATTAACTAGAGGTTGTTTCACCTTACACCTGACAATATTTTTTGATGTTGAATAAATGAAGAAAAAAATGACTTTGTGATACAGAATATGACACATCCCATTAAATTGTGTGCAATTTTTGCTAAGTTGTGCTATGCCATAAGGTACCTTACGGCGTTAGAACATAACTTTCAGCCCATTCACTTGTATTGTACTTTCGGCCTATGCTGAACTCCTCTTATTGACAGCTGCCAAATTACAAGCTGGTGCATACAATGCAAAACTGGCAAATTTCAGGCAATTCCTTTCCACCTTTCCTTCCATTCATACACACCAGTTTATTCATAATAATATTGTATTTGCCTTTGCAGCTACTTCCTGCAATTGAGTACTATTTCTGAGCCTGATGTCTAAATGGATTCTAAATGCTTCTCCATTAATGATAGACCACATTTTGTCCCATTTAATTTGTAAGTTTACTTTTTTTACTTATAAATTGTTTTACCAGGAAGTAATACATTGAGAGTTACAGTACCTAGGTTAATTAATGTGTTGTGTTAGAAGAGGCCCTGCCACAAAGATCTTATAATCTATAAGGAAAGATAAAAACAGTCCAAAGACCATATCTTGGGCTTCTAAAGACAATCCAAGAGTGAATTTGAGGCAATGTTGGTCGGCAAACAGTAATAGCCATTCCTTTGTTTTTCTTACATAGAAAGGTTTCCTTGCCAGCTCCACTTATAAACCGTGCAAACAATCAGTCTTGGGGTTAACAGTATGTATAAAAAGATTATGCCTGGCTGGTTCTGCTCTATTAATGAGCTTTCATAAATCAGCTGAGCATATTTACATCACATGGCACCTAGATAACCTCTTAAATCATTAACTGTAGACTTGCTCGTCCCCCTATATCCTAGACTGTATTCTCAATAATAGCAAAGTGGAGCCTCACGGTTGTGGAAGGTGAATAAGTCCAATCCTGGTTCCGTGGGTTGCTGCAGGAACCTTTGGGTGTGCTGTACGCCAAGTGAATAGTATGATAGAAAAAATGCGCAAGGCACCACCACAACAAAAATAAACTGGAGAGAGGGTAACTACAACATTTGCATTTAGTCACTCTTAAGATCAAACGACCGGCAACAAAACGGTTTTGTTTCATCATATGAGTGATTAAATGCAAATGTTGTAGTTACCCTCTCTCCGGATTACTTTTTGTTCTGGTGGTGCATTGCACACTTTTTCTATAAGGAAAGATAAGTGGAAACATAGGGTACAGGGATGAGAAGATTGGGGTGTTTCGGATTGTTACAAATTAGCTGTTACATTAATAAACTTTAGCAAACGGCAGCAAATGACTTACACCCTTTGACTGTCCGTTAGCTACCACCAAAGGCTGTCTGCCTCTGGGGGTATGCAGATGGGGAGACTGAAGGAGTTCTCAATTAATTCAGCTATACTCTGAAAGTCCTTTGTCCATGACAGGAAATAGGGTGGGGCTGACCAAACACATTGCAAGCAATCGTAGATGTTAATCTTTAGCATGCTTTTTCTGTGCAGAAGGGAGGATCTCTTGGGGACTCCTTTCAGACATCCAAATTTGAGGGGATGCAGATTAGGCTACATGGGTTCTCAATAAATTCATCAGTGCCTGTTTATTCTTCCCAAATGCATAACCTTTCTTTTATCTGTATTAATCCTCATCTGCCATTTACCAGCTTCAGCAAATATGAAGACTTGTCTTTCTATGCCAAACTCAATATCATTAATAAACAAGTTAAAAAGCAGTGGCCAGAGGAATGAACCTTGAGGGGCTCCACTTAAAACTTCAGGCCAACCTGAAAACGTTCTACTTATAATACATTTCTGTTGTCTATCCTTCAACCAGCTTTCAATCCAGTTGCAAATATTTGTATCCGGGCCAATTTATTTTATTTTGTACAGGAACCTCTTGTGTGACACTGTATCAAAGTCTTTGTCAAATCTAAGTAGACCACATCAACTGCATTATCTTGGTTTTAAATTCCTACTTCCTTCCTCAAAGAAACTAATATCGTTAGTTTTGCACGACTATCCTTCATAAATCCATGCTGAATATTATTATTACTAAAAAAAATGTTTTATCTATTAGTTATTCCTGTATATTATCCTTTACTGATTCTTCAAGTAGCTTGCCACTATTGATGTCAGGCTGACAGGTCTATAATGCCCCGGTTGTGATCTAGCTCCATTTTTAAATATAGGCACCAGGCCTGCTTTACACCAATCCTGTGATACTGAGACTGTGGAAATTGAGTCCTTCAATATTACATAGAATGGTTTGAATATTACTGAACTTGGCTCCTTAAGAACCATTAGGTGAATGTCACTGGGACCAGGTGCCTTATTTACCTTGAATTTTGTGAACCTTGAATTTACCTTAATTTACCTTGCACATTTTCCTCTGTTAATAAAATGTTCATTAATACTGTATAGAGGTTGTGGATTCCTCTCATTCCTTTTCAGTAATAATTTGCCTTCCTAGCTCACACTGAAAGTGTCTTATATTGTCTTTTCTAATATTTATTATATTAATGTACAAAATAACTATAACCTACTCAGCTCTTAGGGAGGTTACATCATATTATTGGCTATGCAGGATTGTTCTAGGTGCAGGCTTGGCAGGAACGGAGTGAAAATATTCTCAGGTAAAATAAAAAGAGGGGAATATACAGTAGTGCAATAATGTATGGTATAAAATTGGATATGAATAAAAAATGGGAATAATCCCACTCACATTTTATCCAAATTAGTCAGGCAATTTGGGGGAAGACCCAATGTAAACAAACAGCAACACGTCCTCCAATAGCAGGTAAATGGGTCAGATTCTCGTCAAACAAACGAAGAGAGAGAAATATAGTGCAACAGAGTTTACTATATAATGCTGACAGTAAAAATACATTTAGATACAGCAAGTAAAAACAGACATTGTGACCACTCTTGGTCTGGACACGATGAAGGACCCGTCCTGGAAGCCAAAATCTCCACTCCTCTCCTTCCACGCATATGCCCGCGATGTCACTTCCGGGATAAGGCTGCCGTGATGCATGAAGGTAAAGTGCTGGAAGTTTGTTTGAACTGCTTGAAAGCAGCAACAGACCATCTGACGGGGCTGTTCCAACTAACAGTGTACTCTCCCTAACTTGAAAGCAATAAAAGTGACCTTAGCCCATCCTAAACATAGGAATTTATATACATTTTTACAGTGAGATCCCTCTTCAACTTCTCCTGCAATCTAATCAGAAGCTTTCCCATTCACTATTTCTATCCCAGCGTGATTTTACTATCTACAGGCAGAAGGGGACAGGGATTTACTTCTTCTGATCCACCCCATCACCATGTGATGGGGAAGGGTTTTTACTCTGGGCTTACACAATAACTCCTTAAGTTCATATAAACATACTCTTATATTTGCTCGATACCTCCAAAAAAGGAAGCAACCCTTTAAATGAACTACCCAGTCATGAGTTTCACAAGTTAGTTGTTTTATTATCCCCCAATCTGAGTTTTTTAGGTACCTCCAAATAAGAGCATTTTTTACAAAACCCTTCTCCCCATTAACAAATTTTGAGCAGCTCTGTTTGTTGGAAACAGACACTCGTGGACTTACCTTTCAAATGTACAAAGAAATAGTCTGTTTGGGCCAGGAGTACTCTCAGCCTCTACACTATACTGCTAAGTGGGAGGAAGACCTGGGGAAAACACTGGAATTAGCAGACTAGGAGGAGATATTCAGAGCCGCGGCAAAAAGCTCGATCTGCACCTCTCTGAAGGAGAACGCATATAAAGTGGTATCTCACCCTGCTAAAACTGTCAAAATGTATCGAAGGGTACTCCCATTGTGTCCTAAACAATGTGGAGCAAGCAGACTTGTCACACATGCTGTGTTCTTGCCTTCAGATTCAGCCCCCCTGGAAGGAAATTCACATTTGGATACAGAGGATTTTGGACCTCGAGATACCATTCTATCCTTGGCTGTTTTTACTAAACAGCTCCGCTCAGCAGCTATCCAGAGAAGAAAATAATCTCATCTTGCATATAGCAACGGCAACGAGGTGTGAGATTGCAGCATTGTGGAAACAAAAAGACTCTCCAGAAATTGCAAAAATTAGGAATACAATTTGGTTCATTTGCCGCCACTTACTAGCCTGGTAAATGACACAGGCATCAAATTCCAAAATGGTGTGGCAGCCTGCCTAGCACAATCAGATATACAAGGGGTGAATTTGGCCACAATAATGCATTTATAGCTCTAGGTGCGTTCTCATCTGGCGAGTGTCAGAGGGAGAAGACGGAGGTCCCGTGGGGCTACACTACCCCTTGGATCTGTTGGGTACATATTGGCTTATTAACGAGAGTGAACAGAAGAGGCTGCGAACAAGATAAGGTTACACACTAGGTTCAAGCTTTCCAAAAATTGATTTGGACGTGAGTTGGACCCTACCCCCCTCCTTTCCCCTTCCCCATCCCTCCCCCACACCCTCAAGTTTATTTTCATGAATGCATGTTGAATAGAACTACACGTACTATATATGTTGTAGATACAATGTATTGGATGTTGGTAAAGGAATCCTAAAAATGCACATTATATTTAATTAATACATTTTAAATCAAACAATGCTTAAGTCAAATTTTGAGTGTGACTTACTACATACATTTCGATTATTATTTTTTCCAGGTGAATCCTTTCTGCATGAACATGTAAAGACCTGTGTCCTTCAATATTAGGCAGGTTGATAGATACCAATGACAGGATTTAATCAGTAGGAGGTTTTATTGTGTGTCCTTCTCTGTCAGGAAAATAAACTACTGTGTTTTGCAATATACTTGTACTCTGGTGGTGAAATCATTAGGAAAAAAATATATTGGTTTATATGACAGTTAAATGGATAATTGGTTAAGGGGTGTTATATGTATGAGATTGGTAGAATTTGAATCAGCACATTTATCTGATTTAGGGACAGGAGGCCATGGAATATGGAATTTGTAATGTAGCAATATTGCAATGTTACAGTGTTATACGCTAGACAGAGCTGAGCTGTTAATAGTTCTTAGCTGTAACATTTCTATGACATCAATGTCACAAGTTCAAATTCCGAGGTTTGTAGCTAGTTATTGTGAACTAGAATGAATTGCTCAATTTGTCTGCAAATGTGGATGTACATTATAAATATATGTATGGAGAGAGGAAAGAGGAGAGAGGAGAGAGGAGAGAGGGAAAGAAAATACAACAATAAGTCTCAATGGTGAGAACTCAGATAATCCCCAAAATATTTTAGACACTTTATTAGATTCAAATATAACAAAAAGCTAAACCTGGAGGTTAAGGCTGGTAATAAGACTAGTAAGATATAACATGCAAATCACACATACAGCAAAATAAAGTCACAAATCAGACAAGTATGTAGTATGTGGATACTGGATACTGGCAAGGTTACCCCCGCATCAGCTATTGCAATAATTAATGGTGGTGCTCTCTAGGTAGGTATATGAACAAAATAAAACACACAAGAAAATGTAACATAGTTTGGGCACTCTTCAAAAAAACTGGATGATTGTTGAGAACTTTAAAATTAACTTTATTTAATATCCAATTAGGGATAAAATATAGGTGGTTAAAACAATGATTAAACGCATATGTGATCAATTTAAGAACACTATGTTAAATGTTCAGGATCATTGGTTATAAGCTGTGATAGGGTAAATATATCCTATCATCAACAAATGTATTGATTTGTATGTCCACAACTAAGAGGTGAATCTTTTGTAAAGAGCATGGACTGTAGGGTCTAATGATAATCAACTGTAGCTGAATAGTGCCTAATGGATATAAGTCCCTGGTCACAGGTAGGTGTATCATAACCACGTACCCTTACCTTGTCTGCCTAATTGTTATAATTGTATGTGGTCTGATGCCTCCATAGATACAGAGGACAGTATCACTATCACAACAAACCGGTTGCAACAATGTGCAATGTAGGCACACATCGTTGTTATGCAGACATGGACTCTGGCACTAATCTTAAAATAGTAGCAGGCCAGCGAGCAGACTCCGTGTGAGTCTGATCATGATCCTGCAAGTAGAGGAAACAACCAATAAGCCATTGGGTTGGTGTCAATTAAGCTATTGCATAGGTACATTGCACATCGTTGCACTGGTTTGTTGTGATAGTGATACTCTCCTGTGTATCTATGGAGGCATCAGACCACATACAATTATAACAATTAGGCAGAATTTACACGATCCCGGTTATAACGCGGTTTCATTCTGTTTATACAGCTCAACGCCGTTATAGCACGATCTGCTACAACACGGATCTGCTTATAACGCAGCTGAGTGTGGCTCCCGATTTAAAACAACTCCTTTTTTTTTAAATTCAATGCTTTATTGCTAAAACACACACCATGTGGAAATTGAACATGAATACATTTTATGTAATACACATGCAGGAATCGAACCCAGGACCTTTCATATGCTAGTACCTATTCCCCAACCTGCTATGCCACAGGACTGCACTGTGTACTATATGTTAAATTTGGTTATAACCTACAGATGTAGCAAGACTTAACGTCTTCTGTACCGCGGGCGCTCACAGATGGTCACGCCACCACGGTGGTTGCGTCATCAAAGGATTAAGTATGAAACCCCGTAGCATGACTTTGCTTGTTCATCCATGGCGCTGGGAACTGAAAATCTTTCTACATCTGTAGGCTTTGGGATTGAGGCCCAGAGATATAGTGACACAGTCATAAAGCGCTGACACCACAAAGAGTTTGTTTTCGGAATTACTGAGCTACTCCTTCAGCCTTGTCTATAGGTGTAACATGAAAGGAGTTCCCTTAGCTAAGGAAGCTTAGGAAGAACCAATGCACTGGCATCCCCATGTCATTATTTACAATACATAAGTATATTTAAATGAGGCGTGCTTTGTCATTTGTTCTTGCCATTAGATACAGTAAGTACAATATATTGTCTTGAAAGTAAGTATGTGGGTCGATAATAAAAACAGCATACTTTCAAATGTAGCACCTAGTATTATTGCACCCATATGCGATTAGTTTGTGAAATTGTGTAATTTTGTTACTGCTGGCTCTATTTGTTTCAATGGTGGCACAGTTAATTGTGCGTTAAACGTCACAGTACTATAGTAGTATCAAAATATTGTGCAATGAGCACAATAACGTCTTGTAACACCTGTAAGCTTAATTCCATCAAGTTCTGTCCCCTTTTGGGCTGTTGAAGTGTCATGTCTGTTAGGCTGAGTCCACGCTGCTGCTGAGCTCGCTCATGCTTGGAGAGCGGTGATGATATCACCCCCCCCCCTCTCTCTGCCTTCTCCCCCTCTCTCTCTCCCTTCTCCCCCCTCTCTCTCTCTCCTCCCCCCTCTCTCTCTCCTCCCCCTCTCCTCTCTTCTCCCCCTCTATCTCTCTCTTCTCCCCCCCCTCTCTCTATCTTCTCCCCTCACTCTCTTCTCCCAATCCCCTCTCTATCTCTTCTCTCCCCCTTCTCCCACCTCCCCATTCTCTCTCTCCCTTCTCCCCCCTCTCCCTTCTCCCCCTCTCCATCTCCCTTGTCCCCCCCTCTCTCCCATCTTCCCTCTCCCTTCTCCCCCCTCCCCCTCTCCTTTCTCCCCTTCTCCAACCTCCCCCTCTCACTTCTCTCTCTCCCCCTTCTCCACCCTCTCCCTTCACCCCCTCTCCCTTCTCCCCCCTCTCCCTTCTACCCTCTCTCCCTTCTCCCCCTCTCTCCCTCCTCCCCCCACTATACCACTCCATTTGCCCCCCTACAGCAGCAGCCCGTTTGCCCCCCCCACCCCATCAGCAGCCCGTTTTCCCCCCCACCCCAGCAGCAGCACGTTTGACCCCCCCACCACCCAAGCAGCAGCCCTTTTGTCCCACCCCCCAACCTAGCAGGAGCCCGTTTTCCCCGCACCACCCCAGCAGCAGCCTATTTGCAACCCCACTCCAGCAGCAGCCCGTTTCCCCCCCCCCACCCCAGCAGCAGCCCATTTGCCGCCCCACCCCAGCAGCAGCCCATTTGCCCTCCCACCCCAATAGCAGCCCATTTGCCTCCCCACCCCAACAGTAGTCTGTTTGCCCCCCCACCCCAGCAGTAGTCCGTTTGCCCCCCCCACCCTCCCCTTTCCACTTCTCTCTGCTCCCTCTCGGCTAAAAATGTCATGTTGTGTGTGTGACAGGAGTAAAACGTGCCCTCTCTCTTACCATTTGTCAGAGCAGGGTCATGTGACCCTGCTCTCAGCACGAAAGTATCTCTCCCTTGTCTCCCCAAGCACAACTCTTGGGAGAGCATGTGTGCACGCGCATGAGCGTGCAAGCACAGCGGGAGAGGGGATGTGCTGACCTACATTGCAGAAGGTAAGCGCGCCAAGCACCAAGCGCATAGCGAGCTCAGCGCCAGCGGGGACTCAGCCTTATGTTGATCTAAAAGAAGGCAACAAAAACCCTGCACAGCAATCAATCAATACAGATTTTCCAATATAATGCATCTGACATAGAACAGGTTAAGATAGGCATAATACTCATTGATATTTCATTATATTGTCTTAAAATATGAAAATAATAGAGGGATTTTCAGTAAAGAATTGTGTGTATTATTTGCATTTCCACAAAAATGTTGGGTAACTGATTTAAAAACAAAACAAAATGGCATCTCTTCAGACATTCAACCAGTTCAGTTGATTTGTTTTTCCCTCATCTGTAATAATTGATTCACTACTGAATTGATTCAGTATTGAAAAATCCTTTGGTGACTGTGTACTAAGCATCACAAATACTACATTTTGGTGTAGAATTGACGA
Organism: Ascaphus truei; assembly: GCF_040206685.1. Classification (NCBI taxonomy): domain Eukaryota; kingdom Metazoa; phylum Chordata; class Amphibia; order Anura; family Ascaphidae; genus Ascaphus; species Ascaphus truei. The sequence goes on from NC_134485.1 coordinate 294,350,435, forward strand.
ATTGACGAATGGAAATCTCAAATGTAATTGCGCTTGAGCGACTTAACTTTCCAAAAATGGTTTCCGCCAAATATGTTGATCCATGAAAATGTAATGCGCGTGGTGCATTGATGTTCATGGTATACATTTAAAAATATATATATACCTGTGAAACAGAAAAGTTAGAACATGCATCAAAATCATCCACCAAGTTGAACTTTGCTTGAACCCTAAAAAACACACCTGTGGTGCCTTGAAAATATGCACATTTCATACATTTAAATACAGATGTTGCATGTGTTATCGCTCCCACTGGCAAAAACGGCTGTACATTTTGCATATTCAAAGAAGCATATTTTCCAGGTATCTCCACCTGTTGTATAAAGAGTTGTTTGGGGTGGTATATAAGCACTATAATAAAATAGGTCTCTCTTTCCCTCTCTAGGTAGAATTTCATGCTTTCTCTCATTATTTTTAAAGGCTTTCCTCCCACTTTATTGCCTCCTCTCCCTCCTGCTGGCAAAATTCCCTACCACGTACCATCAGACTCTCCCCCAGCTTTCAGATGTTTAAAAACTCCCTGAAAACTCACCTTTTGTGTATATATAATATAGGTATTGCCATTGATTGCAATAAAGTATTACATTTGTATGAATATTGTGCATATAGTGTATGTTGTCTGTGCACATACTTTATGCATAGCAAACACTCTATGTTTGTGTGGTGCATGAGTTTATATAGTGTGTTTATTCTTTCATGCTGCGTGCATCTGGTGTATGTTATCGTATGAGTAGGGTGCGAGTAGAGTGCATGTTGTAGGTGTCTTTAAGTCTGAAGCACTTATTCTCTTTGTGTTATTTATATCTTATTATGTGTTATTTATATCTTATTATTTACATGATTGTAACTATTACTGCTGTGAAGCGCTATGTACATTAATGGCGCTATACAAATAAAGACATACATGCATACATATATACATACATACATACATACATACATACATACATACATATATACATAGTGTGTGAGCCATCTGGTTCCTGGGCCGGTTGGTTTGGCTTGCTAAAATCCACCAGCTACAGTACTTGTAGCCCCTGCCTCACCTACGGACACTCCCTCTATCTACAATTAGCCAGTATCCCTACTAAGGAGAAACTATCCCCTTAGCTTGTGGAATTAATCCACTAGCATTTTAGTGGCTGACCAAATATGTAAGCAATTTGGAGGGTAATGTATAAAGGCATATTTGGAGCACAAATGACGCAAGTTGCATCATTTTCATCTTGCATCTCTTTGCATGAATGTACAGATGTAGTCACACTAATTTTCCCCATAGCACTGAAGGACCAATTGAGATTTTGGTGCATAGAAAGGGATAAAAAAAAACAAAACAAAAAAAAAAACAACAAGTATCAACAAAGTGTGATTTGTATAAGGTTACTAAGATAATGGTGGCGTACATTTAAAAAAAAAATCTATTTCTGTCCTATTGTCCCCACCCGCCACAAAATGGCTTGTCCATCCTCTATTTACTCTGTTATATTTATTGTGCTTTCTCCTTTTTCATCCTCCCGTATAAATCTATTTTATCTTTTGCTTGTAAGCACTTACACTATTAAAACCCATGCACTTACATGTAATCCTAATGTATCTGCCTCCCAAGACACTACCTATATTGTATGCTCTCCAGGGCATGTACAGTACATGTACGCCTCTTACTTTGTTTCCATTTAAGACTGCAGCACACAGTATGCTTGTAGAATTCATGATCTTTGCTCAGGTGATGAATATAGTGCAGGCATAAGATGTTAAAATACTTTTGAAGCTATTTGCCAATTTGAGGCAGATAAACAACTGAACCCATACATTAAAAAATACATAAATATCAATTAATTCAATTGAATGACATTTGAAAATGGGACAGTTCCTTCCAGCAGAGCCTTTTCTGATCACCTTAACTCATGCTGTGGTGCTGTTTACAGCTGCTTGGCTATACTAAGAGCTTACTGTTTTTGTTTTGTCTGTGCATGCTAAACATTATCTATTGTGCAGTTCCTATGTGAATATATCACTTTCTACTCTCTTTACCTTCAGTATTTACTGGTGTCTTATGCTTCAGGGTTTCTGATGTCCTTGAGATGCTGTGACTATACTTTATGTTTGAAAGAGTGCCAACTCTTTTATTAAGATAGAGTCTGTGAGGCCTGGATACATTCATCCTTTCTTACATTTAATACAAAATTAAATTAAAAATTGACTTATGCTGTAACATGCTTTAGTGTTGCCCTTCCAGGGTTTCATTTCAAGAGCCATGGGGTCCCCTTTTTTGAAACATGATGTGCAATCAATCTTGTGCCTTAGTGACAAGGCTACTGATGTCTTCTCAAGGCAGTTGTTTAATAATTAATTTTTCATTGCTGGCTTGTTCAATAAACGGATTGCAACATTTAAGCCAAGTTAAAGGTTCTTGAGACACCTTATTAATATCTAAAATGAGATTATGCTGAAAGATTTCAAAATAAATCAAGAAAATACAATAGTGTCTGGACCTACAGTATGTTGTTCCTGCTTAAAGTGTTCCCAGTATAGATGTTACAAACATGCATATGTAGGGTTTTGCAGCATTTCTTACAGTCAACATACCAATTTGAATCTGTATTCTGCAGATGTGAACTGCATCATGAATGGCACATTGAATCAATATTGCACCACAGACGACATCTCAGTGCAGGTTTACAAGTGTGCAGGGAACATGAAAAAAATTGATTAACAGAATGTAAAGAGTCTATTTTTAGCCAAATACTTCAATCCTCTTTCTTACGGTACCTATAGATTAAAAAAAAAATAACAGCTGCGATTGAGGAGAAGAGGCATGGATGTAGTTATATAGCAACTTAATGAGAGAAATGTGATCTGAGGAAGTAATATGAGAGTCATCTATACACATTTATTAGGGTTTCAATTAACCTGTTTATTAAAAACTAGGATCAAATGAGAATGGTTGTCATCAAACTGTGTGTAACTTAAGCAGCAGCATAATAGCAGTGTTTCTGAACACATGGATACAGTCGTGCAGGGAACATGTTTTGGTTAGGGATGCTGTACATACAAAATAAGTAACCTGCATACAGTACTGTATATTGCCATAATGTACATATGTATAAACCCATGGGGACCTGCAGCATCCCCCGCACTCTTAGTTCGAGTCCCCATGCATGGAGATGGTGAAAGGTGTTGTGACATTTTGTGATGAGTTCATCAGTTAATCATTTGATAACACTAATAGAGGAGAAAATATTGGGGTTGAGTAAAAAAGTCTTTTAGCAGTCATTTATCAAAGTGATGTTAAGTGCCACATGAACTAAAATGATGATATGCTTTCATCTGTTGCACTGTCCCTGCTTAGCATGCACATTTGCATCATAATAGGGTGTTTACAAAAAATGCTGGATGTTGTTTAACACATGTCTGAATCTGACAACTCTCCATATTTAGCAGTGATAGTCCCAGATGCTTAACTGAAATATTTGTAATTTCTTCACATTTTCTCTCTGATTAAGGTACTTTTTCATAATGCAAGTGAACATAAGATTTCCACTCCAGATCTCCCTCATAAGAATGTTTATATATGGGAATGTATGTTATTCTGAACCGGACTGTCTATATAGGGCCTCACTTCACTTCTATTTCCTTGTTCTATACAAATAATACTAATTTAAGGGAAATATCTGTGATAAGGAATCTGTGATCACACTTCACAGTGGGATTGTACTTACTGTAGGCTTGAATGGCTGTATACTTATTTATTTCAAAGTGATTCTCCCAATTCCTATTTTTTAGGGCACAGATACTGTATGGTATACATGATTCTGAAATGAGGTTGAAGCTTTGCTCAATTTTTAATAGGTTTAACCTTTTAGGGAATTTTAACCACTTATTATTTTGATTAAAAAAGAGTTTTATGACACAGGGCAGCTCATTTTTACAAAATGTAAAATAAAATGGAACTTTGTTTCGATGTGACTTTGATTGAATCAATGCATCTATTTGGATTTTTCTACAGCTTAAAAAGAAATATTGAAAAGGACTAAACAATAAATAAGTAAATATTTAGGTAGTGCATGTTTAAATTAACCAAGCTATTGTATCATAAAATATACATTGTACACCAGTTTAGACCTGTACATTATTTTTTCAATTATTCAGGACCTTTTCAAAGCAACAATCTCCATTTTATTACCCGAACTGAGCTCAGAGCCTCAGAGCCATTCCTCAGTCATCTGTCCTCCAGGGACCCCTAGTCCCTGAGATATTTCGGGGGGGGGGGGGGGGGGTGATGTTGCCATTTTCTGATAAAAAAAACCTACTAATATAGTCGGGGGTAACTAATGGAAATCTGTGACATCATCTCTTTGTGAGGTTGCAGCTTTCTATTGATTTGGTGGAAAAACATAATATATCTCGAGATCTGGGATCATCTGAGGTTTGGAAACTGCAATTCAGCTCCATGCAACCCCCTGAACCAGGTTATATAGATAAAATAAGAACAAGGTCTGCTGCCTTCCCAATGGATGTAATAATAGCTATCATAGTTATTCTTTAGTACAGTGTTTCCCAACTCCAGTCCTCAGGGAACCCCAACAGGCCAGGTCTTAAGGATATCCCTGCTCCAGCATAGGCGGGTGAATAAGCAGCTCAGTCATTTTGACTGAGCCACCTGTGCTTGAGCAGGGATATCCTTAAGACTTGACCTGTTGGGGTTCCCTGAGGACTGGAGTTGGGAAACACTGCTTTAATAAATATGGTTGTTTCACTCAACTGGTCCAAAACATAGCCTTTGTAGTACTGTTTTTAACCAATAAATCCAAATGTTGTTTCATATTGTGTCTTCCTGATCTAAGTAACACATTCTTCAAATCTGCTGTATAAAGTCATCAATAGAATATTAGTCTACAGATAAACACATTGGAAGATATAAAGTATTTTACCAAACAAAAACAGCAAGATACACAGTTACATTTTAATCAAATGCTTGTCACTATGCTGTCAAACAACTTTACCACTGCTTTCTATGTGGATCTTGTATGAAGCACATCAGTAATATTTGCTTTAAGATACTTATATAGTAAAATACTAATTAAATATAATTGTTTGACACAGCTTTTGATCTCTTTATTTGAGAAATAATTTTCAGACAGCAAATATATATATATATGTTCTAAATAATAAACACTGGTGTTGGGATAGTACTAATAGATTTTACTATAGAATTATATTTAGATAAAACTGCTACTTACAGCATGGTTGTTGACTGTAGTCGTTGGGGGTAAAGAACATATTTTAATTGAAAGATCACACGTCTGTAAGAAAGTGATCTGTTCAATCACTTGTACTTTGATAACTAGGTTACAAGAATATATTTGTGCCATTCATGAAAGAAGTACATTTGGAGAAGTTTGGAATTGAATGGAATTGTAAACATAAAAAATGGCAGCATGACATATATACTTTCCGAAGTTGATTTTAAATTGAATTATCATAGGGACGTATATAGAGTAAACTTAGAGATATGCACATAATAAGAAAGAAAACATAACATAAGGGATGTAATTCTGATAAGATGGAATGAAGCTTTGTTTGATCATAGAGTGGAGAGTGATGGATGAGACAGTGGAAAAAAAGGTGAAGTGCTTTAAAAAGGGAATAATGCCTTTTTTTGTCTGAAAGGCCTATAACTATTTATATACCACATTGCCATATCATGGTTATTGAATCAAATAATTATTGCCAGGTGTATATTAATGTGACCCTGGTTCTGCCCGTGATAGATGTGGCTTGTAGGCTTTAGTATATTTTAATGAATTATGACAAATGCTGCCAGATTTGATCATACTGCCCATCTCTCGCTATTTATGAGGGAGACTCATAATTCACTGAAAAATGTAATCTCAACCAAATGCAAATCAATGAAAGATGAAGAAGACTAATGCATTTCCCTACCAAACTTCCCTGAAATGAGTTTCCTATGCTGGTCAGCATGTGTTTAATTCATGTTTAAGTTTTATCCTTAACAATGTCAGAAAAAATCCAGGAGACCAAATGTAAAACTGTTATGTGAAGTGGTTATGCAGATGATATTTAATGTAATGAATATATACATACAACATGAGTTAACATGGATAGATCATATATTTTATCCTTTATTCAAGTTAAGACTTTAGCCTTCAAAATGATTCAAATCATTTTATGATTAATCTTGTATATCATTGTGAAGATGGATTTTGGTTAATGTAGTGAGGCCAAAGCAACAAGATTTGCAGTTTATTATACGTAATATATCTTGTTAAAGATTTACGTGGAAGTCTGGTAATGGCAACACAAAGACTGTAATTCTGTACTTTTAAAGTATACTTTTACTACCAATGTCAACAAACTTTATCGTTTGCATTATTTATATGTGTTGTTATATTAAAGAAAATGTGAAAATCATCGGTAAGCAATGCTGCATATTTGTTTAGGCCACACTTGGGACTACACAGATTTTACTTATACCAGCCACAGAACAGGCGTAAATGGATGTCACACAACCACTTGTTCGGCTTTCTTTGTTGAGAGGATACAGAAACAGAACAGATTTATAGCTTCCAATGACTGAGCTCCATATCAGAACTAACAGTAATACCACCCTAACTCCTGTTACTAGTTTTAAATACTTGGGCATATGGTTTGACTCCCATTTAACATTTGGGATGCACATTGATACCGTGACATCCAAAACCTATGCCAAACTTGGTGTACTTTACAGGAACAAATCCTCCCTAAGTCTGCTGGTCAGAAAGTGTATCGCACAGCAGATGCTAGTGCCAATTATCGACCAATTATCGACTATGGGGACATAGTATACAGCCCGGCACCCCAATCCCACCTTAGCAAACTTGTACCCTCTACAATTCAATATGCACTTTTGTTCTCCAATGCAACTACAACACACATCACTGCGAAATGCTCAAAGTGATTGGTCATCACTTGAGTCTAGGCGCAAAGTTCATCTTTTCTGTCTGGCCTTCAAATACTTTTAGGCAAGCTACACATCTACTGTATCTGAACAAGGTCCTGACCCCTACCACATGCAGCACTTATCATCCGAGATCTATCTGCAAAAGACTGTCCATGGTCCCAAGGTTCAGCAAAGTATTTGTCCACACCTCCTTCTCTTACTGTGCACCCCAAAACTAGAACAATCTACCGGGGACTCTCACAGCCACCACCAGTCTAAGTTCTTTCAAAACTAAAGCTGTCTCACATTTTAATCTTGTCTGTAACTTTTACATACTCCTATAATATATATTATGTCTAACTGTGCATGCAATGTCTTGTATATACAGTAATGTATACCCTGTTCACTTATGTAACTGTATTTGTAACCATGTAGTATTTGTCATCTTAACTCTATGCCAAGGACATACTTGAAAATGAGAATGAACTCAATGTATTACTTCCTGGTAAAACATTTAATAAATAAAAAAATATCTCATTTTAATTTCTGGCATAAACAGCAAATAGATCAAACAATTATGTAATTCATACAAAAAGCAAAAGCGCCTTTTTATTCATAAATAGTTTGTTTTATGAGTAGAACATTTATGGTTATAATATTGTGATAGGTTTTTCACTATTATCCGTGACAATAAATTAGAAAGATAATTTTGTAGTACTAAGGGATCAGAGAGATAATGTTACATGGAAGACTGATGATCAAAATATCTGTCCTCATCCTGGATCAATAGTACATGCTGATAACTACCATTGGCTAGTAGCCAGCAATTAGTTTCCAGTGATGAAAAGGAGCCACTATAGCCCGAGTTTGCCGCACAGTAAAAGGTGTCTATTAAATTAATTAATAATTATGTGCCTATTATTTCCTATCTAAAAATGTAGGCATAGTAAAATAATGGTTTAAGATTTGTATTGGATACAAATATGAATTTTTTGAACTGTAAAGGTGCAGTTCCCTCCAAAATTGACACATCTTGAAAATGTGCTACCATTTAAAGCATATTGCTATCCTTATTTTGTTTTTATTTGCTTTTATTTATATTCTTCTAATTTAAAAAAAAAATGTTTTAATGCCGGCAGTAGTCTTTACATGGCTGCTTCTGCTTTTTGTTCACCCTTCATCCATCGCCAGGCAGTACAGAGCTCTTTTCCATGCAGACTTCAAAGATACTTATCAAAGAAAATGTCTTATCCTGAGCCTCTAAGATAGGTCTCCAGCGATGTTACAGAGTGGGAGGTCTTCGTGGACATGTTAACTCTAGTTTTGGACTCCTTTTTTAGGGAAAAAAACACAGTTGCAGTAAGCACACAAAAAAACAGAGCGGTGAAAGCAAACACATAATGTATATTAACGGAAAGAAATCCAAAAAAGAAATGAGAAGCGTGTACTGCACTTTTAGTACAAATTATGTCTTTACCATCTACTTCTTTGCTAAAGGGGAATATGACCATGAAAAATAGCTGCATTTATTTCAAGTCTGTGAATGCTTGTGGTGGCTAGTAATAGCAAATTAGATACTATAGCAAAAGGAATAATGAGACTGGCTCCCGCAATAATTTATCTACTAAAGATTTCTCAAACAAGGCATTCAGTGGCTAGTTTATTATTTATGAACAGTGTGACTCAAAGCAGAAACTTGGATTAGCGTAAGGTAAAATAATTTTATAAATGGAACATCACACAGATAAAGTCATTAAATAAAGTAAGCTTTAGAATACCGCATACATTATTGGTACATAACATTATCTGGAAAGAATAGTTGATAATCTATTAAATGATTCATGGCTTTCAAAAGCTTTTTCTGTTAAAACTAAACAATGTGTACTTATTACACATGCAAATGGATCTAAAATTGATCAGGTACTGAAGATTTTTGGTCAGTTACATGATGAGTTGCTGGAAAAAAAACACTGGGAAACATTTTTGTCTGTATATCAAAGTAAGTTAAATGTTGTGCGAAAAAATGTAAATACTTATTTTAGTTAAGGTTCTGCTGGTTAAAATCTTATGCACAGTTTTTGCTCTGCTAATTAATATTTATCTCATTTATAGAACTTTCCTTGTTGACATGACTATATATTGAATCAGCAGAAAGATATTTCCACTCCAAACACTGTGGCATTCATTTTAGAAGATCTTTTTTGCATCACACCACTTGCCCTCTTTATCCCTTGCCCATTGATGTAATAGTTGTCAGTTGATAATGAATAAACTGATGTATACGCTGCTGTCATTCCTGACACCATGTGGGCTGCCTATTGCTTTCCTGTGAATAATAGATAATCCATACACGTATGGCCTTGTCAGTGAATTATCATACCCATGGCAATGGAAATACGGTAGTTGTTATTGACCCTTAGTGTATTGTATGAGTGAAATGACGATCATTTTTTAAAAACAGTAGATTGTTCTAACATCATCCAATCATCTTTTTTTCACAAGGCAGTGCAACACTTAATTTCTTCCCCCGCGGGAGAGCTTCCGATTCTTCTAACATATCAGATTAATGCTAAGGGTCATTAAAATTACAAAATATTCATACAAATAAAATCAATGACAAGGTCATTTCATGGTTTATACCCACTGTTTGGGGAGCAATTGCTCATATTTAGTTTTTTTTTTAAATGCATAACATTTAAGCCCTCGGATGTGCAAATGGTTTTAATGACACAACTGATAATGATTTTGGTTTAACATGACTTGCTGGATTCAATTTCCTAAATATTTAGCAAGAAATAAATGTCCACAAGAAATAATTTTAACAGATCTCACCAATATTTCATATTAAAGAGATTGGGGCATAAGGGGTAGTGAGTGGGATGAAATAACTTTTCTGGTGTACCTCATCCTAGTTAATGAGCTAAAAAAATATTGCTCACAGTATTTCATGGCTCTTTTCTCCATTTTTACCACTTCATACATTTTTAGACCCTGGAACATTTTTTATGAAAAACAGTTAGAATGCATGAGTTCCAACTGTACCTTAATAATAACATTAAATAATATGACCTAATAAAATGGAATTAGAGAATTAGTAATTTTCCTCCAAGTTCAAAAGTACAAGAAGTCCTAGCATATTTTTTTTTCTTCCAAAAAAAACTAAAAATATGTAGGTATTTCTTGCTTAACTTCATTTGACAATATACATTAAAAAATATGGCCTAATCCCTATATATATATATACCACAATTATTAAAGTTATGGTGGGTAAAAAAAGTGACAAAAACCCTCCACAGTAAAGCATAAAGCAACTGTAAATATTACTGTATGTTCATTTGCATGTCTTAGACAGGTCTGCAACCCTGTCTTTCCCCATTATCGCCCAGCATACAGCGCTTCCACTGCAGCAAGGGATTCTGGGAAATGACATGCAAATGAGCACTCAGTGCCACCTTTTGTCTCAAGCTCGTATTACACAAGCAAATCCTCAAGCCAATGCATGCTGTTATAAACACAGCTTTTAGACAGAGGCTGGGATGAGATGCAAAGCCATTAAAATATATATATATAAAATATATATATATATATATATATATATATATATATATATAGCCCCCTTTCCCAAGTGTCTGGGTGACTATGTGTGGTGCTTTACCTGGTGGCTCACAGGAGGCCTGATCCTCCACTGAAGGGAGCCTGGGGTGACCTCGTTCACTTACACACATACAGCGCATCCACCTGTCAGGGATCCTCAAAATATGGGATAGCCCCTCCCAAAACAGTGCAACAAGTAAATATAACAGGTTATGATATAACAGTATTTACTGAACACTTCCTATGATAACTAATCACACAATATAACCGGTACAATATAGATATGCACTTAGGTAGTATCCCCACAGTATGTGGAGGTGCAGTGGCACCGAAGTCCCAATGTCCGTCCCACAATGTCAATCCCCTATCTCAAGTGTAAGGCATAGGGCTAGCCCATGGATCATTGGTGCGCTTGATGAATGTGATACCTGCCGGGTGGTACAGCACCCGGGTACTGCCGGCTGTAGAAGGGATCAGTCAGCTCCCACTTAGTTGTCTGCGATGGTGTCTGCCTCTGCATGAGGTGGCCTCCTGCTGGAGTATCCCACCGGGAAGAGAGTCTGTGCCTTGCGGTGGTGAAGAGAAGCTTGTGGGGAGCGCAGGTGTCACCATATATATGCAAAGGAAAAATGAAAATAGTGTGGTATGTCTATACAGGTACAGCAATCAACACAGGAATCATGAATGGAAACTCACATTCTGCCTTGCGGTGGTGGTCTGGTCCTAGACCACAGGCTGTAAGTACCGAGCAGCATCTCTGCTGTGTTCCTGACAATATAGCTCTAAGGGTCAATGTCCCTATCTGAGCAGCCTGTCCTTAAAGAACCCACAAGCTTGTTGGGTCTCAGGGCCTACCTGGGGCTTAAGGGAGCAAACTAGGCCTAGTCCAGGGAAGCATAGCTCTGTTCTCCTTCACGAATGAGCGCGTGGTCCCAGCACGCCAAATGTATATCTTTCAGGAGCAGGGGATCCGAGAAGCCCTATTTGCTAACACGTGGTTATCAGCCCCTGGGGCTGCTTGGGATTGTAGTTCCCAGCGGAGCAATAACTAACATGGCCGCTGCTGTGCCTGCACTGTGCATGTGCACCTCTATCTAATGGGCGCCGCAACTCTCCCTTAATGCGCATGCGCAAGACTGAATCATGCATGTACAAAGCCTCACAAGATGGTGGAACCCTCTAACATGTACCATTGCGGAGCTCCGGCGACTCGGACGCCCCTCTGACCACCCGCAGCTCCCCACACTTTGCCGGGTGTTAACACAACCCACCGCCAACTCCCGCAGGCCCCCTGCAGTAGCGCTACCAACTGGGAGATAAGGGGGGGGGCAGGCTAATATGTGTATGTGTGTATATATATATATATATATATATACATGTAGAGGTATCAGTACCGTGTTAGCCGAGATTCAATAATCAAAAAATAAATAGATGATACCGTTCTGTGGCTAACGAAATGCTTTTATTTGTGCGAGCTTTCGAGATACACTGATCTCTTCTTCCGGCGATGTTACAATGAATGAAGCAAGGATAACTTGAAAACAGTGTCTCTTGGAATGTTATCTGTGCTTGTCCTTCCCCCGGTGTGGATGTGTTTTATGGCTAGAGGTGTCAAAGGGTAACTGAAAGCAAGTGAAGAAAGAGTGTGTATGTGTATCAGTGTGAATAAAAATGAATGGAGAGCCCACAGTATAAACAGTGCTCTACACAAGGTGTTTGTGGAGTGAGAGGGATATAAATGGTGTGGGTGGGTTTGTGAAATGTGAGAGTTTGTAGCACAACTAAAAGTGTGTGTGGATACTATGTGGTCCCTATTGGTGTATATGGATGGAAAAATAAGGAGTCTCTGTTTAGGCCACTGCTAAGTGTCCCGAACAGTTGCATAAATTTTTATTCATGCAACCGTCTCTCTTTCGGGGTTTTAAGATTACCTTTGAGTATGGCAACCCTCAGATCGTTCATCTTATGGCCAGAGTCAGAGAAATGTTCGCCAACAGGACTGTCTCTTGTTCCGCGTGTGATGCTGTGGCGATGCAGGTTCATTCTCTTGTTTAGCCCCTGTCCTGTCTCACCTATGTAGTAGCATCCCCCTGGGCATTTCATGCACATGATGAGGTACACGACATTGCTGGAGGAACATGTGAACCCTCCTCTGATTTTGTATTCCCGATTCTTGTGTGGTATTTGTATTATGTCCGCTGTGTAGAGCATTGCGCAGGTTTTGCATCTTGGGTCCTGGCATGGTTTTGTCCCGCATTCAGTTGTACTGCTGAATACTTTACTCCTCACCATAATATTCTTGAGATAATGGGGTTGTCTGTATGATAATAAGGGTGCTTCAGGGAAGACCTGTTGCAGTCTCGTATCCTCCTGGAGGATGGGTTGTAGTTTCCTGGCGATCTTGCGTAGGGCTCCTAGGTGTGGGTTATATGTGACCACCAAAGGAACCCTGTCGCTTGTCTCCTTCTGTTTGTATTCAAGGAGATCACTTATTGGTATTCTGGTGGCTTTGTGAATTTGCTGGTCTACAATTCTGTGGTTATATCCACGGTTTATAAAGTCTGATCTCAAGGCTTTAATCCGCTGGTCTCTGTCTGCTGTGTCGGAGCATATCCGGTTGTATCGTATAGCTTGACTGTAGATGGTTGCATGTTTGGTGTATGTCGGGTGGAAGCTGTTGTCCCTCAAATAGCTGGCTCTGTCTGTAGGTTTGCGGTATACAGAAGTCTGTAGTTGGTTGTTCTTTATAGTAATGGTGGTGTCTAGAAAATGTACTTCATCCGGGGAATGGGTGAGTTTGAGGTTGATGGTCGGGTGGAAAGTATTGAAGTTGTCATAGAACTGTAGGAGGTCCTGTTCGCCAGAGGTCCAAATCAGGAGGATGTCATCGATGTAGCGAAGGTATGTAAGGGGTTTCAAGTGACAGGTGGACAGAAAGTCACTTTCCAGTTTTGCGCAGAACAGATTGGCATACTGTGGCGCCATCCGAGTACCCATAGCGGTCCCGGTTGTCTGGAGGTATGTGTCATTTCCAAATGTGAAGTAGTTATGGGTCAGAATAAATTCAATGCATTTAGTCACTGTCTCTGTGAGTGGCTCCTGCGATCCCAGAAAGTATCTGCAGGCTGAAATCCCATCCTCGTGGGGGATGTTTGTATAAAGTGACTCTACATCCATAGTTGCTAGTAGTGTTCCTGTAGGGAGGGGGCCAATGGCATTCAGTTTGTTTAGCAGGTCGGTAGTATCCTGGATATAGCTGGGTGTGTTCCTGACAAGTGGTTTTAGAATGCCCTACACCCAGCCAGAAATATTCTCGGTAAGTGTGCCAGATCCAGAGATAATAGGGTGCCCAGGGTTACCCTCTTTGTGAATTTTAGGGAGCATGTAGAATGTGCCAGGTTTTGGGTTAGCTGGTATCAGGTCCAGAATTTGTTCTCTTGTGTGGATCGGGAGTGTTTTAATGATCCTGTTGAGTTCTCGCATGTATTTTTTAGTTGGATCCTCCTGCAGTTGGGTGTAGTACTTTGAATCAGAGAGTTGCCTGTGTGCTTCCCGCAGGTAGTCTGTGGTGTTCATTATGACCACTGCCTGCAGATACTTTCTGGGATCGCAGGAGCCACTCACAGAGACAGTGATACAAACATCCCCCACGAGGATGGGATTTCAGCCTGCAGATACTTTCTGGGATCGCAGGAGCCACTCACAGAGACAGTGACTAAATGCATTGAATTTATTCTGACCCATAACTACTTCACATTTGGAAATGACACATACCTCCAGACAACCGGGACCGCTATGGGTACTCGGATGGCGCCACAGTATGCCAATCTGTTCTGAGCAAAACTGGAAAGTGACTTTCTGTCCACCTGTCACTTGAAACCCCTTACATACCTTCGCTACATCGATGACATCCTCCTGATTTGGACCTCTGGCGAACAGGACCTCCTACAGTTCTATGACAACTTCAATACTTTCCACCCGACCATCAACCTCAAACTCACCCATTCCCCGGATGAAGTACATTTTCTAGACATCACCATTACTATAAAGAACAACCAACTACAGACTTCTGTATACCGCAAACCTACAGACAGAGCCAGCTATTTGAGGGACAACAGCTTCCACCCGACACACACCAAACATGCAACCATCTACAGTCAAGCCATACGATACAACCGGATATGCTCCGACACAGCAGACAGAGACCAGCGGATTAAAGCCTTGAGATCAGACTTTATAAACCGTGGATATAACCACAGAATTGTAGACCAGCAAATTCACAAAGCCACCAGAATACCAAGAAGTGATCTCCTTGAATACAAACAGAAGGAGACAAGCGACAGGGTTCCTTTGGTGGTCACATATAACCCACACCTAGGAGCCCTACGCAAGATCGCCAGGAAACTACAACCCATCCTCCAGGAAGATACAAGACTGCAACAGGTCTTCCCTGAAGCACCCTTATTATCATACAGACAACCCCATAATCTCAAGAATATTATGGTGAGGAGTAAAGTATTCAGCAGTACAACTGAATGCGGGACAAAACCATGCCAGGACCCAAGATGCAAAACCTGCGCAATGCTCTACACAGCGGACACAATACAAATACCACACAAGAATCGGGAATACAAAATCAGAGGAGGGTTCACCTGTTCCTCCAGCAATGTCGTGTACCTCATCATGTGCATGAAATGCCCAGGGGGCTGCTACTACATAGGTGAGACAGGACAGGGGCTAAACAAGAGAATGAACCTGCATTGCCACAGCATCACACGCGGAACAAGAGACAGTCCTGTTGGCGAACATTTCTCTGACTCTGGCCATAAGATGAACGATCTGAGGGTTGCCATACTCAAAGGTAATCTTAAAACCCCGAAAGAGAGACGGTTGCATGAATACAAATTTATGCAACTGTTCGGGACACTTAGCAGTGGCCTAAACAGAGATCGAAATTTTATGAGTCATTACTGACACTAGCGAACTCTCTTCCCATGAGCGCTAAAGGCCATGTCTATACATACTGTGCTATATGTATGCACACACAGCTGTCTCTCACACATACTAATACTCCTTATTTTTCCATCCATATACACCAATAGGGACCACATAGTATCTACACACACTTTTAGTTGTGCTACAAACTCTCACATTTCCACACCCACCGAACACCATTTATATCCCTCTCACTCCACACACACCTTGTGTAGAGCACTGTTTATACTGTGGGCTCTCCATTCATTTTTATTCACACTGATACACATACACACTCTTTCTTCACTTGCTTTCAGTTACCCTTTGACACCTCTAGCCATAAAACACATCCACACCGGGGGAAGGACAAGCACAGATAACATTCCAAGAGACACTGTTTTCAAGTTATCCTTGCTTCATTCATTGTAACATCGCCGGAAGAAGAGATCAGTGTATCTCGAAAGCTCGCACAAATAAAAGCATTTCGTTAGCCACAGAACGGTATCATCTATTTATTTTTTGATTATATATATATATATATATATAAAATAAAGGAACTGGTAACCGGAGGATCCGTTGCTTGCTCATGAAGAAACGCTGTCTGCTATCCAATGCTAGTGCGCCAGGTCTCTTCCTCCTTGGTTGCAAAGTCTAGCGGTATTTGAGCGATGATGCTCAACTCGCACCTATGGTTTCTGAAGATACCTCCGTTGGTGAAGTCGACCCAAGAATGCAGATTAAAGTCCCAATTGCCATGAATAAGCCATGCAGTAAAGAAGGCTAGTAAATTTCCTGCCACAAGACTACCGTAGCCCTACGCGTTTCGTCTTAACAGACTTTTTCAAGGGGTATACTGTCCCTTATATGAGGATCTTAAATAGATGGAAATCCTCTGTGATTGTGACCTACCTGTACTGTATTTAGACCATCTATACCAACCAGATGAAAGCCTCATATAGGTGACAGGTGCAGACAATATGAGATTAAGATCCCATAACATATAAAATTAACAATTACTAAAGAACATTTAAATAGATAACATAATAAAAATAATGAATTATATAGAATATATACTTCATGATAAAAAAAAAGCAAAAGAACAATATAGGTATAGAACAATGGGATAAATAAAAAGGAATCCTAGAAATAGAAACAAAGTGGATACTACGTCAGAAATGCACCCAGATCTATGTCCACAA
Organism: Ascaphus truei; assembly: GCF_040206685.1. Taxonomy (NCBI): domain Eukaryota; kingdom Metazoa; phylum Chordata; class Amphibia; order Anura; family Ascaphidae; genus Ascaphus; species Ascaphus truei. The sequence goes on from NC_134485.1 coordinate 294,367,181, forward strand.
TGAGACCTAGTGGAACAAGTGTTTTGACAGCATGTATCCACTTTGTCTCTAATTTGGAAATAGCCTTAATAGTATAACTCCTCTCTAATTGTGGAGTAATTTGTCTATTCCCACACAAAGAATATCTGCAGGATTACAATTGTGAAATTCGGAAAAATGTTTGGACAAATTATGTTGTTAAAAACATTTTTGTACATTAGTAATGTGTTCAGCAAAACAAAGTTTTATTTTCCTTGCAGTGCGCCCTATATACTGCTTATTGCAGAGGCACCGAACAAGGTATATAATGTTTGTAGAATCGCAAGTAATGAAATGATCTATATTATAGATATTACCTGTATGTTGGGATTTGAAAGATTTAACATTTTTAGCCCCATGTAAATCTATTTTACAAGTTTTACATTTTAGGCATCTAAAGAATCCCTTAGTGTCCAGAAATGTAGTATTGGAGACTTTTTGATATGCTGGTTTAAGATAGCTAGGTGCCAATTTGTTTTTTAGTGGATCAGATTTTGTAAATAATACACATGGGGACTTAGGAAGGTGTGATTGAAGAATAGTTTCTTTTAAAACCAATATATACACATATATACACACATACATACAGTGGTTTGCAGAAGTATTCACCCCGACCAGAAATGTCACACATTGTTGAATTACAAATAATGACAATAAGAGATTACATGTGTAGCCAAGTCCCCTTGGGCTACTAATTCTCTAATTCTCTGCCCCCCCCCCCCGACCCCCCTAGGACTGTAAGTCCCAGTAAAGTGTGGGCAGTGTTGGGAACAAATCCTGTAGGGCCTGGCTGTATTGTTCTAGGTGTGTTACCTAATAAAGTTCAGGAGAAACTGTGACAAAAATTGGTGTTACTGTAGGTGCTCCTATACAGAGTATATAATAGTGATGAAAATAAAACAATATAAATCACTGAGGTGTAATTAGTGCACTAATAATTAATAAGTGAAAGTATATAAAAAAAAATACAAAGTGAAAAAAACGCAGGTCAACCCTATAGGGTGGCACAGCTTCTTCAAAAAAGCTGTTATGTGGGAAATACTATTTTTTATCTGAGAAAGTGTGAGCTCCCACTTTGCTGAACCCTAGAATTTAGAGACATTTCTAAAGCTTATTACACTATGTAGTTTATTTTTCTTCATTCCACACCTGCGCTCCCCAAAGTTACTGCACAAAGTTCAGGAGTAGCCTGGTATTACAAGGGGGGCCTATGACTGATAGGAGGCCGGCTTACAAGCCACTCCCCTGGGAAGGAGGGGGTTTCCCTCTAGTGGTTAGAGCAAGGGTTTTGGGAGTTAGTGCTGTGCTGATCTCCCTGTGTGGATGAAGCACTGGATAGGAGTGGGCTGCGGCCTTGCCCTGTTAGGGAGCAAGGTATACTGAGGAGGGGTGCTCAGGGCCTCAATCCTGGGGTACTGCCTTCAGAGAATGGAACCTGTACTGATGTGCTGAACCTAATATACTCCAGTTAAACCCTCTCTGGTATATACCTATTCAGTGTAGGTACTTGTATGGGTCTGTTAAAAAGAGACATTGTCCAAGAGGTATTCCTTTTTTGAAAGGATTAAAAATAATTGCTTTTCTCTTTAGTATAATCATTATATCCCTTGAATAGTATGGCAACACAGAGACACTTAAGTGCCTTTTGTCACCTCTAACTCAGTTATTTTTTGTCCTGATAAAACGAGAACAGTCTAGTGAAACGGGTCGGACAGCATGAATATAAAGGAGTTTGGCTTCCTGGTTCCCCTGTCATGATGCTATCTACCGGACCCTCTCCCCCATGTGACTGCAGATACAGAAATGCCCGGAGGTGAGGCGAGAGGCACCGTGCTGCACAGCACAGCCACACCACCAGGTCATCCAAAGGAGAAAAGACAGGGTCACCAGAAAGTGGGATAAGAAGGGATATCTGTAACACCGTCGGCCGGAGCAGGACCCATTGAAAGTAGACCTCCCAGAAGTGCAGATTTAAAAGTATTTTAATTGTGTGTGTTTTTGTTTTTTTATTTTGCTAATATAATGAAAGGTACTACAATATGAAAGGCGTTGTGGTGTGCCTATATTTTATACATATATATATATATATATAAACAAGAAACAAACAGCGCAAATCTCAACAATATGTTTAAGCGGAGGGATAATATACACACCACCTTATTAGCCAATACAATCTCTAAAAAAGGTACATACCCTGGTATTCAACTAACCCTACAAACTGCAGCCGAATTAGGTCTGCGGCTCCACAATCGCCGCCTTGAATGTATGTAGAAGAGTGACCTAGGCGCAAATAAGACAGGGAAGAGAAGAAACACAAAAAGTAATCATAGGGCAGTATATCTGGTTATAATCAGACTATATTAAGGTAAGGGATGCGCTTACACAGATAAAATAATTCAAAGCCTTTAATCCTCTATGGGACTCACGAACACAGCTACTGCAGCTTTTCTCCTTGGCCTCTGGATCTTCTGAATGCTTGTCCCCAGGAATCAGCAACAGCAGCAGCAATCACGGATGGTCTTTAAAACCACTTTCCTCTATGGATGGATCTCATAAGGGAGGATGGGAAGGGAATACAAGGAGGAACAAAATGTGTAAAACCTTTTTAATAAAAAAATAAACTAACAATAAAAACAGGTAGTCAACTCACATTCTGTGAGTGAAATAAGGGCAGCAGAGAGTGTTTTAGCGAGTCTCTCACACTCGTGTATAGAAGCGCCGATTACCAGTCCTCCAATTTTCAACTGTTTACGTTAAAAAAAGAGCACTGTAGGATTCTGTGATACAATAATTAATTTAATAAATTGTCTTTAAACCAGTAAAAGACCTGTCGCCTCCTAAATGTCCTAAACAACAGTACAAAAATAGCAGACTGTATGATTCATAGTACATTGTCTATCCTTACAGTACTGTATATCTCGTGAAAAGTTCTTATTTGTTTCAGTGCCCTGGAGCACTTATTTTGCATGTATAGCACCACTTTTTCTTGTATTTTCACCAGTTTTATTTTAGGCTAAGGTGTAAGGCACAGAACAGATGGCATAACATCCCTGCCATAATATCTCTAGGGTGTGTTGTTTTATCTTACACATGGGTGCAGTGACTGCAGTAATAATACTATTTATAGTTACAATCTGTTGCATGTTTTCCTGTAGATTAGTTGCTGTTCTCTTGTGTTCTTTAAAAGATAAGAGCATTGTGTTTAAGCCCCTCCCAAAAAGTCAGCTACATCAAATAAAAGTGTGCTATCACATAAAACTAAATTTGATCTTTTGGATCATATGCATACTTCTGTATTCATCTCCTTCAAGTATATATTGATTCTGATTGTATTCCATTTGGGATGTATTTATCTTGAAATAAATAATATATTTTTCAGTACTCTCAGTAATACATTTAAACAGGAAATATGTTGAATGTTAAGAAACTTTCACCAAATGAAACCTTCCGGGATGTCATTTTAATATTCATTGTATCCAACTAGTATAGACCTTGAAACATTTCAAGGTAGATACATCATATCCTGCCGAGACCATGTTAAATATATAAGTGAAGAAGTGTCCACAATATTATACTGTATTCTCTCATTATTGAAATAAGCAATCATTTAAAAGACATAACAAGAGTCAGGGAGTAAGTGGGGCTTGCTGTAGCTTATGACTTTTTTATTTTTTCCCTTTTTTGTGTTTTCATAGATTTGATTTATGAACTGCAACATCCACAAAGTACTTGTTATCCTCTGTTCTTTTGTTCAATGTTTCCCCAATTCAAAATAATATATAATGTATTCTTATTATAGCTGTCCCTGATGTCTGATAGACAAGAAAACTGGGAAACAAGATCATAGCAGAAAGAAAACAGATAAAGCATGTTTATAAATGTGTTGATCTCCTACTATCAAGGTGCTGTGCTGTTCCCTGGAAATCATTATTTCACTACAACATATTGAGTATCACAATAGAAAATGTATTTTTTGTAACAAATGTCTGCAATTGCGTGGGTTTATATAAAAAAATAAGTCATACAGTGTATGGCTTGGACTTATGTATATACATTATTAATGTATAAATGCTATTGTGTATAGTACAGAGCGGATCTGTACAGCATTCAAAACTATTCCTCCCTGAATATGTGCCACCTGCACTGTAAACATAGCCAACCACACCCAAATCATCAAGTGTGTCCATCTCAGAGTTTCTAGCCAAGATTAGCCTGTTCGTTTTTGCTCTTTAACCCTTTCCTGTCGAATGTCGGACTATATCCGACACTACTATTTTCCACATGCGGTCGAATGTCGGATCGCGTGGAGGGAGGTGGGAGGGCGAGGCGCCGGCAGCACATCCCCTGAACACTTCTCCCAGGAACCGCACTGATGGGGCTCCCCACCCACCAGTCCTGCGCCCATCCACCCACGCCCCCAACGATCCGCCCACGCCCCCAGCGATCCGCCCCCAGACCTGCACCGATCCCGGCAGGCAGCCCCAGCAGCTGACACGGAGGTAAGGGGGTGAGGGGGCTGTGAGTGTGGTGTGTGTGTGCAGTGAGTGTGAGTAGTGAGTGTGCAGTGAGCAGTGTGTGTGTGAAGTATGCAGTGTGTGCATGCGCGCACGCAGTGTGTGCGCGTGCGCAGGCGCAGAGTGTGTGCATACTCACGCAGTGTGTGCGCGTGCCCAGTGTGTGCACGTGCGCAGTGTGTGTGCGCGCGCAGTGTGTAGTGTGTGTGCAGGGTGTGTGCAAAAAAAGTGTGTGTGTACTCAGTGTGTCCGCGCTCGCAGTGTGTGTGTGTGCACGTGCAGTGTGTGTGCATGCAGTGTGTGAATGCGTGTGCGCGCAGTGTGTGCATGCGCAGTGTGTGCGTGCATGCGCAGTGTGTGCGTGCGCACGCTATGTGTGTGCGGGCGCGGGCAGTGTGTAGTGTGTGCAAAAAAAAAAAGCTGTATGTTTTTTTCCCCGAAAATTAAATTAGACCTACTGGCGCACTTAATGTAAATTAATTGGACCGCAAAGGGTTAAGTGTATCACCTGTTTACTTAAACTCCCAATATAAACACAGGCTCAATATTGTTTTGCCTTCATGTCTCTTGGAAGCCATCATTAATTTTCCTTCCTTTCTTAGGAGTTTGTCCAATAAGCTTTGAAGAGGCCAATCTCACTAGGTTTGGCCAAAATCAGCCACTGACTTGAATGGGAGTTTTTGACAGAATGCGTTGTGATCGCTGGCCACCTCTGAGTTTATTGAATAAGTCCCCTAATGTAACTTTCCGATAGGTAGTCACTTGGACTGGTAACATAGAAAACACCTGTCATCTCCAATAGCCTCTGCTAATCTGTGGTACTCTGCAGTTACTGATCTAGTTATAGAGACATTACTGCTATAACACTGCCACTTCAATTAGCCACAGCCACAGCTGCAATACACCAATAAACAAAAAACAAAGTTAATAATATTATTTTGTAATTTGATGCCTAGTGCTTGTGGTAAGACAAAAGTCTCAATTACTCATTGATTCTGGTCCAACACATTTGACAACATTAATTGTTTGCAGTAAATACTGTCACTGTTTTTCTCTAGTGCACGTAAAGTGATCCCATTTATGTAGACATGTTTACCACCTTCATACACTTTCAGATAAAAGTCTTATACAGGCACTTAAGGACACTCACTTTAAGTACATTTGCTAGTAAGGACATATCGCCCAATAGGCAAACTGCAGCTCGCGCATGCGCCTGTCACACGTCCTGAACAGCAATACCGGCTCCCTACCTGTTCCGAAGCTGTGCGCAAGCTGGGAGACTATAGAGCCTGTTACAAATGTGTCATTTACATCAGTTATGCACGTATATGACGATTGCAGTACAATACATGCATTGATAAGTGGAAAAAAGGCAGTGCTTCACTTTAAGTACATTTTCGCTTTACATACATGCTCCGGTCCCATTACGTACGTTAATGCGGGGTAGGCCTGTAATCCTTTTCATGTTTACAATGCTATATAAAAACATACAATAAACATATTACTCACTATATTGTATACAAATTAACTGGTGGTACAGCCACTGATAATAAACATCTATTGCTTGACTTCCAAAGGCCCAATTTGTATATGTAAATGTAGTGTCCACTTTACACATTTTCAAGGTTATCTACAGAAATACAAATATCATTATCACCAAAACCTGGTGTTGTCAAATCATAAATTCATACTGCTATCACTAGACATTTTAGATGAAATAAAAGCCCTATGGGTTTTTCAGAAGAAATATATATTGATGAAAGCATACTTTACCCCTTCTGCCTGAAGCAAAGTTATGCACCACGCTGGTGCTAGCACACATGATCAATCAATATGTTTTAAAACCACCTGAACATAATGCCATTGCCTGATTAATCTTATCAGTCAATGTGTTACTGCGGGAGTGCAAAAATTGTGCTTTTCCAATCCTCTGCTGTGAATGTGTTAAAATTGTATGTACTATTTGTCTGAAACCTAGTAGTAGAACATTTACTATTAAATTGATCATGTAAAAAAAAATATTTTACATTTCAACGGTAAAACCTACATTACAAGAACAAACAGTTAAGCAGTCATTTACAATTCAGCTATTTTGATTGTTGTTGTTTTGTTGAACATGCAGTAACAAGACAAATGCAAAGCTAGAGAATGACAAACTGATTTAAATGTTGAGTGATGGTGGATGCGCCTTTAAAATATTCAGTTTTGAACTTGAACAAATCTTAGCGTAAACCAACAGTTTTATATTAAAGCAAAAGTGCCATATCCCTTTTGTTTGCATATCAGGAGTGCTTCAAGATTCTTCCAACTACCAGTTTGTTTCCTGTGCCTTATACTGGGGCATGTGTAATAAAGCATGACAAGGGAGGTTGCCAGGCGGTTCCCCTCTCCCCCCATCTTGTACCCACATGTAACGTACAAATAAAGACAGGAAACGGGAACTGGAGGTAAAATGGCCGCGGCTATTTATTTATACAGAAAACCTAAGAGGGGTAAATGCCACTCCCTGCCAGTGAGCTCCTTTGACAGGAGGGGAGGGGACAGTCAGCCAGCCCTCGAACCGCTGACCTAGTGTCCCCTAAGCGAGCGGGCTCTTGAGGTCATGGATAACTGACCTTGCCCACTCGTACTCCCCCCGGGCTCAAATGGCCCAGCTCCCAGTCTGGCAAGAACGATCACCTACCCCCCAAGAGCCGCTGCGACAAAGGCAAAACTGGTCAACGATCCCCCCTGATCGGAACCTCGTTCCTTTCACTCAGTACAGTATCAGCAGTTCATGCAGCAATAGAACAAAGAAACATTAACACCGCATACAATGCATATGCCCACATTGCTGGGAATACCCTGGTACTGATAAGCAATCTGCTGCTATTCATTACATGATTGCACTACACTACCTAAGGGGATGGTTGGGCGGGAATCATCTGGCGGGCTGCAAAAAGAGGACGTGCTGCCCGCCAGCCTGGCCTTAAGTGGGCCTTCTGGGAACTCCTCCCCTAAGCTGGGGAGGGAGGTGTGGGGGCGGGCCAAAGAGGGGAAGGCCAGATCCCCCTGGTCATGAAGCCCCCCACCTATGGCAAGGGAGGCCGCTAGAGTTGTGCATAGGTATTTAGTAATCCTACCTTAGATAGTTTTGTTGTTATATTGGGCATGGCTCATTTACTCTCTTTATCTGTGGCCCAGATTCAATAAACAGGGAAAGTCTATTTAAGGTTTTGTTATCCTGAGGTAATACATGTTAAAATGAACACCATATTTACAAAAGCAAATACAGTAACAGGACTTTCAATCAATTTTTCGCCCAGTAAATGTTTGCCATTTAAAAAATATATATTAATAATGCTATGTCATTTAAGTCATGTGTTGAGTATTATTAATACATTTGTGGTATCCCATTATATGTATTGGTCCTGGAAAAGTGTAGGTTGTAAGACCACACAATTATCAACACTATTTTAAAAATCAAGTATCCCAAAGTCAGAGAAATACAAAATTGTATTCAATATTCAGTGTTTTAAATTTAAAATCCTTATATTTACACATTAACCAGAAAACCAAACAATTAAAAAGCACTTCAAATTGTAGGTAACCTCTATAATTAATGTCAAACAAGTATAATTAGAGGAGGAGGAGAAAACAGCAATCTGACTTACTCACCATACAAAATACAGCTCTGCATTATTGTTTACCAAATGCAAACAATGTTTGCTTCTGTTATTGCAATCCCACCCTTTTTAAATGATGTACTTGAATTCAGGAGAAAGCAGTTGCTAAAATATTTGTCTCCCTTAAAAGGCCACTTGTCATTGAAACCACAGAGGCTGTCATGTTAACAGTTGATTGCAGTAATAATTGACAAGTTGAAAACTGACGTTTCTGAAAACATTAAATGTTATTTTGGGGGTTTAACTGATTTACCACAAATGTTTCAGTAATCTTACTTTGTTTTATATACAGTATAGACATGCAATCTTATGATTAGCACACATGTGCTATTTATAAATAACTTCAGAGTCTTATTTATTCTGTTAACCCTATTACTGCCAATACACATATTCTAATCGATTTTTTTTTTGTAAATAGAGTTATTTCTGCATACAATTAGTTTAGTTAATGCAGCATTAATTCAGGAGATATACAGTAACACCCATTCGTAGGTAAGGTAATGTAGCAATATTTCCCTGATTAAACTTGGACCCATATCCACAAAACATGGTTCAATCAGGGCTCATAATATTACGTTACCGAAAACAGGAACAGATATTACAGTATGTTCCCTATCTTAACATTCTAACCTCAAAGGTAATAATATGCAAAAACAATGTGTGAACTACATCTAACGTGCATAGGCCTAATGTCACATTATTGCAGTATAACTTTGCAGTAAATTCCAATAACCTGAAATAGGACTTTTGTTGATTTGGAGAAGATAGAGAAAAGAGAAGATGGAAATAATGGCGAGAAATTATGCTGTGTAATTTAAATTATGCCTATCTGTGCTGTTACACCCATTGAAATCCAATTTTAGGGTCTGGGTGGGAGTAGCACCAAGTTTATCTGTGACGTGACAAGTTTAGAAAAGTCCCCATGTTAAACGTAAACATTTTTCGTGGATAGGTGATGCTACAGTATGATGATGCTTAATGTGCATATCATTATGTAATGTCCTTTATACTTAAGAGAAAACACGGCTTGACATTATGTTGTTGTCCTTAGAGGATACTGTACACCGTTAGTCTTACCATGAAGTTATTTGAAAACTAGATAGTATAACAACCCAAAAGTAAAAATATTCTATGGTAGGAAGAAAGATGACATTTCTTAAAGTTCATGTAGGGTTAAAGGGAACAATAATGAGTATAAACTGGAATGTGGCTGAGTTAAAACTCAATCACATTAAATGTACACTTAGGCCTTTAAAATATGTATCTGTCTAAAAAATGTAGTGGTGTAATCAGAGCTTTTGTAAGCAAATAAGGAGATTGGCTCTTCAAAATGTGCTGTACTGTATCTGTTCATAACACATATGTGCAATTATAACATTCAAATTGCTTATTGAGATTAGGAAATATTCATTAGTCAAATCACAAAGCTAAATCTTTTGAAGCACGTGTTTGCACTAAATAATTTTATGAATTCATATCTGTATTTATTTTGATAGCCTAAATACAGTCATCTTTATATTTGTGCCATGAAAAACTACATGTGTTCTTGCCACAATCCTTACTAACTTTGTAGTGCTTATGTAGCCAGGTCACCTGATGGCTACTATTCTGCCCTTAGGCTGGCAGTAAACCCTGATACAATCAGGTTGCCAGTAGTTGATATGGGGTTTTCGCCTCCGAGGAGCTGCACTGGAGTGACAATGGGTGGCAGTGACACCAGGCCTGGGCATGACCAATCATGAGCCAAACCTGGTGCCCTCCTCCGGCCTGAACTTAAGGCTAGTACCACCCCAATTTTATTGGTTGTCTTTCCCCACTGAGATCACCTTCAGCTCCTGGAGCCTACGACAGATGGAGGCACTGCACTGCTAAAGAGATATGTGGTGTATTAACCCCAGAAGCCTAGTCCTTTGTCCCCATTACCACCGGCGGATGACTCAGCCCTCCTGCTACCAGCAGGTATCATGCACCACATGACCCGTAATGGCCAAATCTCCCACCGGGTGGGGGAAACACTGTTACACTTATAAAGCATGTTGCTTGTTTCTTCCCAGGTAAAAATATAGGATCTTGGTTAGATAATTGTATTTTATCTTTAATATTAATCTTTATACTATACTACTTGCTGTATTCTATAAAAATGCATGTGTATGGCATGTATGTGTGTGCTCTAACATACAATATAAGGAGTTGCTAGAAAGACCACATTAGCACAAGGCCAGATTGCAACAAAGAAAAATAACTCGTACCCATGAATAAGAAGAATTATCAATAATTCAGTGTGTAGCTGATAGAAAGATCAGAGTCATTAGAAGGATATTTTAGAATACCAACAAATATCATGAGCACAGCTTCAGGAAAAGGCTTTATCAGTTCTTACAGTACATTATAAGATTTCAAGCTAATGTAAACATTATTATGTAAAATGGAACCCCCATGAAGCAAAATTATGTATGTACATGCTACCAATGCTACAATCAATAACATATACTTAATTAAAAATCAATGAGTATGATTCATACTTTAATTATGTTAATATTTGTTAAAGGGAAATTATTTTACATGAAGTACAAACCTGCCGTGGTACGTTATTATAGATGAATAGTTTTACTTTCTTAACCTTCAAACTATGGCTAGTGCCAGTTCTCGAATAGAAGAAGCCCTTTCCTTGACCCATAACCTTCATTTATATTTCATAATATCTGTGTTAAGTAGCACTATTTATAGCTTGGCACTTTGCCTATCAGATTTAAAGGTCCTTAATTGCATTGCTATCATTGCCCTTATAGAACAGAGCTCTACACTTTGAATAAAAATCCATGGTAAAGTCGAGCCATTTCTAAAAAAAAATCTGCTGCCGACAATGAATATTTTGTGAACAGTATGCTGTTACCCCCAAGATTTCATCTATTCCAGAAGCTCAATGTATCACCAGCTGGAATCCTTGGTAAAGGATATCGACACTGTCTTTCCACAGCTGTGAAGTACTTTAGACAGCTGCAGAAGAGACAAATTAAACTGCCTACTGAAAATACACCATCTCTCACTACATGTAATAAAAGTGACTACATTTTTGCAGTATTTTAGAGCAGTTGCAAATGACATAAAAATAAATATGATTTGTTTCAAACTGTGTAGAAAAATGCATAATTTATCAAATAAAAAATAAAAATAACATAGTGTTAAGATAAAGGGGCCTATGTTCTAAGCATTGTAAACAGCTACAGTATCATGATCCAAGCTTGGCGGTTGTCAAACGCAATTTCAATCGCGCATGTGTGGGCCTATGTACTAAGCTCGAATTTCTCCATCTGTGCCTGCTGCATCAGAATATCTTTTGCATTTGTTTTGGCGCACAGAAACGGATGTAAATGGAATGTACTAAACAAGAATTGGTTTGTACACTACAAAATCAATTAAAAGTGGATCAAATTGGACTACTATACATTTTATGCTCCTTCGAGAGGAGAATAAAAAAACTGAAATATTGTCTTTTATATATTATGACAGATGGGACACTTATGCAGACATTGAAGAAGGGTAAAAAAAAATGTTCACAAAATTGGACATATACCTAGACTCAGTCCCTGCAGGGCTAAGGGAGTTGATAATGAAAATATTTGAGGCACGATGTGGGTAGCAATTTAAAATGTAAGGATTAGAGGCATAGAAATTCAAATGGAAAGTTTTTAGTAAAATGAATTGAGAGAAAGAGCAAAGATCAGATATTTATTTTATCCATTATCAAGTAGACTATTACCTGGAGGGAAGTGTTAAGGACATGTTCAGTGGTCCACTAACACAAATAGCATTATATATTATATTTCATTTTATCTTTGTTTATGTGGTGTGTTAACCATAAGTGCTTTAAGTCTCAAACTACTAGTGCAAGTTAAAATTATCATTGTGTTTATATATTACACAAAAATATTGTAACAACGATGGAAATCAAGGGAAATGTAGTGACTTGTATATTTGAAGCTGCATAGATGTTTCATGATATTGGTTAACAACATTTATTTTGTTGACAGCATTGGTATTAGAAATAATACTACATGAATAATTAATATTTACTAATACAACATTATGAATATAAAATACACCATTCTATTTTAATTTAAATTATATATATCAGGTATTCAACATGACCTAATAGGTTAAAAATAATTTCTTATAATAAATTATGCGTCATATGTATGAAGTGTTCATGCATACACACACATTGTTTGAAGTTTTGTAGTATCTATTAGCGCAAACATTTTGACACACACACACGTATTTTTTTTAATATGCAATCTTAGTACAAATTGTAGGACCCACAGTCTTCCTAGCCCCCAATTCAAAATCACCATTTTTAATTGTGGATTTAAATAAGTGTTGCATATGAATATCTATATTAAAAACAGTCTGTGATGTATTAGTAAGTAATAGATAAACTCAATATTGCCAACAGATTTTTTTTTTTATTCATGACAAACTTAAAGAATAAACTTAACTGGACTGTCCTATATTTGGACACTCTGTGCAGTAAAACATTAGAGGTAATACTGGACATATAATAATATATGAAGAAAAGAAGAGAAAGCGCACACCCCATTGCGTAAAAAGTACATTTGATGATGGAAGGAAGGGGAAGGAGGGGGGAAGAAATACACTAACAAGGATAGGTTTAAATCAAGCGATTGTGAATATAATCAACGCTCAGCTGGTGGCTCTGCAAACAGTCGGAACGTTGAGGAACCCCAGGGCATCTGGTATCATCACAAAAGACAAGTAAAAGCAGATATACTGTTGCTGGCAGCCGCAGAATTTCCCGCACTCGATTTGGTCTGTTCGTGCGCATGCGCGGCGACGTCCTGACGTAATGTCACTGCGTGCAGTGTAGCAGCGCTCCCTTACACGTTTCGTCGCTCTAGGGTGACTTTCTCAAAGGGGGAAGTCATATAATAATATATGTGTATTCCGGTATTTCCTCTCTTGGCATAGGGATCTGACTGGTTTGGAGAGTTGCAGTATTTCAATGAGCGGTGAAAGAGCAGGGCTATTGCAAGGGGGCTGGGAAGATTTCTTTATCCTGATTGGCTGATGCTGCATAATGCAGCCAATCAGGAGGTGTCAGAAGCCTGGGGGTGAGGCCAAGGAGAGGAGGAAACAGCATGGAGCGGAGAGAGGTGAGAGGCCTGTGTTTCTCAAGCGCATTGCACCTTTCACCATTGTGTCCAGTGATTTTGGAGAAGCCACCTGGCAACCCACTCCATGAAGCTGTTTTTTTAATCCACAAAAGACAAAAACTTCACATCATATAATTTATTATACATTTAAATTGTATTAGGAAATTGAGGACACAACATCCTGCCCTCCTAACTCTTTTCTGTCTCTTTCTCAAGAGTGCCCTCATTTTGTATTAATCAGTTATGCTTCCTCTGTATTAACCTTTCTGCTGCCATGTAGACATTCCGTGGACGTCATAAGGGCCAGCACTCCAGGGTCACGGATGACTAGTGATATGCACAATGTTTGATAAAGTTTGTGAAGCAGGCAAAAGTTGCTGTATTTCTTTTGTGATAAATATTGTATAGCGCATTTTAAGACATTTGCATAACAGGTTATGTGACCTGAGGTCACACGATACTCTAAAATGCAATTTCCATGGATTTTCATGGATTTTCAAGCAAAATTGAAATAATTAATGGAACAAATTTGAAGACTTTGGCACGTATGTACTTAGAGTACGGCACTCAGGGAACATCATGCAATTTTTGCATGCTTTCTAGGGCTGACCATGTAAAATACTCCTTCAAGGTGGTGAACATGATCCAAAAGAAGACGAGGGTGCTCACATCTGTTGTGTCAACAGAGACTGGCTGCAACCACAGAATCACTACCTCAAGCAATCAAGTGGTCAAAACCTCAGTTACTGTCTGTATATTTATTGATGTTGATTGTGACCCACAGTTCTTATATTTTCTAAATGTATAAGCATTCATGAAATAGGTTTTAATTTACTACTAGGATATCCTGGTTCAAATATAGCTGTAGAATCTATTCCTTCTGAGAGCCAGTGAAAGAGACTATGCTGAGTATCATACAGTAGTAACATTCCCCAGTCATTTTTTTTTAAATATCAGACTCAATATTTGCTGAACCAGAAGGGTAAGATCAGCAGGGTCCAACTTCAGTGGATAGTTATAAGAAAGTATACAAACATTGGGGGTGGGGGGTATTAGTTACTTTTGTTTTTATCAAGTGCAACATTCATATTCCCAAATCATGTTTCATCATTTATAATATGAATGCTTAAATTATGTTTTCATCTTAAATATAAATGATAAAATAGTTTGTTTAAAATCAGCAAATAAAAGCCTCACAACTAACAACTTTTTAATGTCAATAGAGAACATTTAAAATGGTTCTACATTTTCAGCAGAAATTATACGATCTGGGATATGAGAGCTGTTCTGTCAATAAATGGCAGTTTGATATAAACAAAGGTACTTCCTGTATTTAGATAACAACAATAGGCATTTTATTATGGAACACATTAGGGTCAATCTTTGGTAGAGAACAGGGGTAGATAGACATTGGGTATAGATATAATTTTGAACACCTTCCCATCAGAAGGAAATGCATGCAGAGAAGAATAAGCCAAACATATAAGGGGAAAGATCTGACTTATGAAGAAATACTGTCTACATTAGGATCTATCCTGTTACCAAAGCATGTTGCCTTCAGGTACTGTACATGTGACATTTGACTCCTCCCTCTCTTTCTCCTATCACATTCTCTGGCTACAACTTGTCACATCTTATTCTTAGCCCATTGCCAAGATCTGCCATTCCCCATTTCATTTTACTGCTAAAATTCAAATGTATGCTTTTAGCTTCTTATGTCTGGAATATAGCAAACTACTAATAAGCCACACATCCTTGCAGCTTTCCCTTTTTCAATCTACCCAAAAGACTGCAGCTAGAACTTTTCACTTTTTCCCAGAGCAAAATGTTCTTCTCCTCTCCTCCGCTAAACCAACAACTGCTTCTCATCATGTTCTGAATTACTTATAAAGTTATCCTTCTGACCTTGTAGCCTTTCCACTCATCGGCTCCTTCCTACAATGTAATGGTGTTTTCCCCCACCTTATGGGAGATTTCCCTGTTACCAGGGGATGGTGCATGCTACCTGTAGGTTCACAAGAGGCTGAGGTGTTCGCCGATTGGTAGGGGGGACTGCAGAAAAAGCTTCTGGGGTACATACCCATCATTTAGCTCATGGTACTCAGCGCCTCCATCTGCTGTAGGCTCCAGATGTATGGAGGTAATCTCCCACAGTAGAACTCCTCTCCCCCCAGAAAGATTACACACCAGGCAGGAGGTATATGAAACAGGAATGGGTTTATTCTCTTCTGCTCCCAGCGCAGTCACTTGGCAACTCTGTCCAATGCAGTCCCAATTCTGGTATCAGACTTCATATGGTCACTGGACCTTCACTATGGGTCAAGGGCCCCCGCAGCAGTCCTAGCTATTCCCAAGCCTTCTAGTAGGACCAGGCAAGGTCCCACTCAAGCACCCTCTCTGCTCACCTAGTTAAACCTAAAAACATTCCTTCTAAATGATTTATTTCAATAGCCTGGACTTATGGTTTTAGCCCCAAACCCACTGTTACAGTTAACAACCCTTGTGTGTTCAAGCACTTGATCAAGTTAAATGAGTCAGTTAACTGAGTCAGGAGATCTCTTTTTTTCTTGTGAGATAAAAATGAGATTTGGATTTGTGTATTCCTTACTTTGGATAATTCTACATGTAGCCCTGGTAAGAAATAGGGCTATAGTTCTTTCCTCCTCCTGGTATAAGCCCTGGTAAGGGCAGGCTGCCAGGAGTTATCATGGGTTTCCCCCACTTCAAGCACTGCCCTGAATGGTGGAGGTAGGTCACCTGACCCTGTGTCATGGCAAGAGACACAGGGGTGGTGCCTGCTGATATCATAAAGAGAAGTGCACTTCCTATTTAGTGGGAGAGCAGTGTGGCACTGGCTGGTCCAGTGTGACTGTGTTAGTTAGTTTACAGTTGGAGAAGGAGAGGAGCAGCCTCTGAGTAGAGCTGCTAGGATTATAGTTAGTGAGGTGGACCAATGCCTCTCACCCTGCTTAGGGGGTGAGGGAAGAGTTAGCCCCACCCTTTGTGCCCTTGATCCAGGGTGGTGGCAGGGAAGAGACCATCCTGAAGGAGAGCAATCAGAGTGGATTGGACACACTGTACCTAACTGCGGCTGGTGTTGCTGCTGTTGCTGCTACTGCTGCTGTGAATAATGAGCTGCTGCTTTTAAGGAAATACAACCATGTGAGACTGGAATCTCCCAGCCCTGTGTGGGAACTCTCTATAAGGATTCCACCCCGCATTCCTGGGGCTTACTAGAGACGGAGGCGCTGCACCACTAGAAGAGAATGAAGGCATCCACCCCAGAAACCTGTTCCTGTCATCCCCCATACCATCGCGGGAGACTCAGGCCCTCCTGTTGCCAGCAGGTATGCACCACATACAGTCATGTAGCCAGACCCTAGTACAGCGTAGGGGGCCCGATCTGTGATTGCCCCGGGGTCCATGGGCTACATACAAATGCATATACTGTAGTATTAGTATGAGTATAGTAGGAGAATCTCACTCAGAATGTGAAGTTTGAAACAAATGCCTCATAAACTATTATGTTCCCAGTATGTAATGAAAGGAGGGACAACCCCTTCAGAAATGCCAGTGGAGCATTTTATATTTGGCCTGCAAAATGCAAAGTGTCAGTTTGCCATATATGTCGCTTTATTCATGCTTATTGAACCTGTGGAGTTAGTTGCACATTTTATTTCTAGTAAAATGGTTTTGCACATGATTCAACCATGCTGTCTACTGTATGCTGTGAGTGGGAGATTAACTTTTGCTCATGACCTTTATTATGCATGTAACTATACAACAGAACTTATACAGAAATGCCATATGATACACTACTGTAACAGGAAGATAATTCTGTCATAATTAAACACAAACTAAAAGACAGAGTGGATATTATTTTGCAAGCAACTGTTATAATAACTACTGATTAGCAAAGCCAATGACATAGATTGCATATACATTAACCACCCCATTCCAAGCACAAAATGTAACTCAGTAATGCAGAAGGGTTCACTGAAAGTACAGATATAGTACAATAACATTTCTGTCACAGACCTTAATTAAACAACCTCTGTTTCCAAGATCTAAAATATACTGTATAATCTTATCTCTTAAAATTGGTACCAGTAAATACATGTTTTAATCTAAAGATAAAATAAGACTTAAAGATTGTGATTTCCGATATAAGCAGTGCTTATTGCAAATTATATATATATATATATATATATATATATATATATATATATATATATATATATATATATATATATATATATATATATATATATATATATATATACACAGTGGTTGACAAATCACCAAAAAATCTACTCGCCACACAAAAAAATCTACTCGCCACCTAGTACCAAACGTGTGCTGCTTGGGCCAATATTTACTCGCCCGGGGGTTAAATCCACTCGCCCGGGGCGAGCAAATGTATAGGTTTGTCGAACACTGTATATATATATATATATTGTATATATATATATATATATATATATATATATATATATATATATATATATATTATATATATAATAATTATATATATATATCAAATAAAAAGTTCACTTGTTAGCACATTCTCATGTCTTAGACAGATCTGCAACCCTGCCTTTCACCATTATCACGTAGCATACAGTGCTTCCATTGCAGCGAGGGATTCTGGGAAATGACATGCAAATGAGCACACTGTGTCACCTTTTGCCTGAAATCCATTTTTACATGGAACCCTCGCTGTTCACATAGCTTTTAAGCACAGCATGGGATTAGATGCAAAACCAGTGAAATCACTCACAGACAGCTGTTTTGACCTTTTGGGTCTCATCAGTGTGAGGCTGGTTGTACTGGCTTTCCAATTTTCAAGGCTGGGTAGGTTTACTATACTTTATATAAGTCATGGTGGGTGAAAAAGGCGAAAAAACCACCACCGTGTAGCATATTCAGATGCAGCGGCCGTTATGAAAACATTTGACAGAGCCGTTTTCGTGAACTCTGCTGTATTCCATGCGGCATTCAATCGTTATTCTTCCGTGATCGCTGCCGTGAACGCCGCCAATCACACGAGTCACACCTTTGTTTACCGTTGTTGATTTATTTGAATTACCTGGATTCTGATTTTTGTGCGCAGTTCTTTGCGTATCCGCCAGATGTCAGATAGTGCAAAAATGAATTCCCTTTGCACTACAGTATCCAGTGGCTAGTACAATTACTACACAGTACCGTACTGTAGCAATTTGCAGGTGTTTAAAAACCAGATAAAAGCCAAGTGACCCAAATGTCCAACTCCCCCCTGCTCCAGTGACAGGAGTGAGAAGACGTGTATTTACTGTGTGTTCGTAACCGGCATCTGTGACGTCAGCAGTGAAGAAGCGCTAAGATCCCGCGAGACCTAGACGCAGTCATGTGATTACGTGACACGGAAGCATCAGAGGTGTATTGAGACACTAGCTGCAGGACAGTGAGTGCTGTGAGTTCAGATATAAGCCGGATTTCAGGACGAGTGTGAGATACTCTTAATAGTCTCAACTGCTTTTAAAGAGCTCATAGAATGTGAGTTTTTTACCTATCATGGTATCTTAATGTTTTTTATTTATTAAAACAGAGTTACTCTATATTTGTGTCTCGTACATTCCCTTACATATATGCATGGTTAATCTATGAGACAGAGGACGGGTTTTTGGGACCCCGTTGCAGACATATGTGTATTGCTCAAAGGAATATCCAAAGACGTCTGAGGATTGAAAAATCGTGTTCTGTTCCAGTTCCCAGGATGGATAAAAGGCTTGAATTTGTTATAATAACTGTGAGTGCATATCTTACCATTTTAAGGTGTTATCAATCCCTATTCACTTGTGTCAGTAATGACTCATAAAATTTCGATCTCTGTTTAGGCCACTCAAAGGTAATCTTAAAACACCGAAAGAGAGACGGTTGCATGAATACAAATTTATGCAACTGTTCGGGACACTTAGCAGTGGCCTAAACAGAGATCGAAATTTTATGAGTCATTACTGACACAAGTGAACTCTCTTCCCATGAGCGCTATAGGCCATGTCTGTACATACTGTGCACTATGTATGCACACACAGCTGTCTCTCACACATTCTTATACTCCTTGTTTTTCCATCCCTATACACCAATAGGGACCACATAGTATCTACACACACTTTTAGTTATGCTACTAACTCTCACATTTCCTTACCCACCCACACCATTTATATCCACTCCCACTCCACACACACCTTTTGTAAAGCACTGTATATACTGTGGGCTCTCAATTCATGTTAATTCACACTGATACACATACACACTCTTTCATCACTTGCTTTCAGGAACCTTTTGACACCTCCAGCCATAAAACACATCCACACCGGGGGAAGGACCAGCACAGATAACATTCCAATAGACACTGTTTATAGTATAGCTTTTGCTTGCTTCATTCATTGTAACATCGCGGGAAGAAGAGATCATTGTATCTCGAAAGCTCGCACAAATAAAAGCATTTCGTTAGCCACAGAACGGTATCATCTATTTATTTTTTGATTATTGAAGCTCGGCTAACACGGTACTGATACCTCTAAATATATATATACCCACATACCCTTGGGGCCAATACCCCCGTCCCCCCAACACATACAGTACAATAATGTGCCAAATAACTATTATCCATATAGGGATAATACATTATTTGGCCATTATTAAACACATTAAATACCGTAGTAAAATAAAGAAAATTCTACTAACCTCATCAATAAGAAGGCCCCGTCACCAGCATTATCCTTGTGGTCCGTTGCCAAAATAATAACTAGCCAATACCTTTCAATGACATTCACATACCAATGAACCCCTTAATCACCTTATCGGGTACTAACCTCAAAGGTAATTAAGAGGTGAAGCCATCCTGCAATGGCAACACCACTTATGCATAACATCCTCAATGAATTAAAAAGCAATTTCCTAAACAAATCTCATGTAATCATTCAATCTAAAGCCTCAAATGCCACTTAAAACATTGCATTTACATTGTATACATGTAGCATAAAATGTAAGCTACATGTACACGCTGCAAATCAATGTTAACAATACAATAATCTAACTAAAATAGCATGACATCACAAGAAGTATACTATATAATCCAATAAAGTCACCATCAATGAATTAACAGACATGAATTACATCCCTAAACAAATAAAATACCATCCATACCAAATACACAATTAACTATAGCTATCGTTACAGAGAACAAGTTCACATCATACAAAATAGGACACCAACAATTACAATATACTAAATCAAGCCTCACCATAACCTACAGTACAGCATAGAAGCCCAAAGATTACATCTCTTTAATTATAAAATACATTTAACACACATCTATGCATAGCAGCATAGCCACAATCATTTACAATACCGCAAAGAAAGCTTTTACAACACTATCATTTCTTACCCTGTATGTATGTATCTCTCTAGACATACATACATACATACATACATACATACATACATACATACAGTGGCAAGAAATGATATGCATAAAAAAAATAAACACATGAAAAAGCAAAAAAAAACACAGTTACGTTAAATACATTTCTTTATTAAACTTACCATTACTTGACCCACTCACCGACTCCCGTTGATCAGCTTACTCACGAACCAATCCACGAACAGGAACCCATAAAATAATAAACCATAAAATAATAAACATTAAAATAATAAAACACGACAATCCAGGGGTCTTCTAGTTGTAATCCATCTTCACCTGTATTCTTCTACCTTCTTCCGGGGTCTTCTTCCCGTCTGCTGCCACGCCCTGGTCTTCTTTCTTCTCCAGAGGTCCTTCCTCCTCGGCGTCTTGTTTCAAAATGAGACGACATAGGCTTTTAAAGCCTATGACGTCACATTTTCGTCATATGGTTCCCACGGCCCTGATTGGGCCGTAAAACCATGTGTTTTGGCCGAGAAAAAAAAATGGTGACGTCACTTAAAGGCAATGAAAGCACAGCCAATCAGAATGGCTTTGCTTCAATTGCCTTTAAGATGACATCATGAAAAGAAACATGGCCGCCCTCACATGGTATTGTAGCCAATCAGAGCTTGGGAAGTCTATCCCTACTCTGATTGGTTCTAGTACCATGTGACAGGCTTTCAATGACGTCATATCCGTTCTTCCCCAAGCCTCTGTCACATGGTCTACTAGAGCCAATCAGAGTAGGGAGCTGAGCCGCTTTGGTTTTAGGTCCGGGACCCCCTGCTTCCCGAGATAGAGGCACCTTTATGGGGTGCCGGTATCCCTCTGCTTTGTTTACATTCCGCGGTTATGTGATCGGGACCTTTAAATGCAGAGGGATACCGGCACCTCATAAAGGGGTCTGTATCTCGGGAAGCAGGGGGTCCCCGGACCTGAAACCAATGCGATTTAGCTCTGGAGACCCCCTGCACATGTACACTATGAATAAAAATGGTTTAAAAAATAATTTTTAATGTGCTGATGATTGTGCCGAGAGAGCAGCGGATCTCTCACTGCTGCAAACACAACTCGGCAGGGGACGGCTTCTCGGCAGTTTCTCGCCAGGCAGCCGTCTCGCCACCGGTTACTCGCCATTTCATCAAATGGTGGTGGCTAATTCATTCGCCAGGGATTCGCCCCTTACAGCATACAGCCAGTTTAATACGCCAAAAACATGGCTAATTGCTAAACTGGCTAATGCATTTTTTCTCTGCTTACTGTATGATACCCATAGACAGTTAACCACTTTATAGAAATGCAAAAAAAAGAAAAAAAATTGCTGCTTGGCTTTTCCTTCATTTTCGTGTTTTTTCAAAATGTTCACGAAAGTTCACATTTGCTCTTGAAAGCGTGAAAACTCATAATTTTTTTAGATTGCATCAAAAATATGTAATTGATGCCATAATTATATGAAAATGGTAGTATATAAAGGGACATGTGACCGATGTCCATGTGTTCCTGTGTTGGAATTTGCACAGGTTACCATTTGCGTGAAATGTTTCACCTGGTTGACAAACATCTTTAACTATGACATTACAATCCAAGCTGTAAGAGAAACGGGTAACAGGTTGGCAGTTTATCTGATTTATGTAAAATCAGCTGTTTGTATGTATTAAGCCATGTATTTATTAGCAGGTGTTAAGCATTTTATTTAACACAGTATGTTTTCAAATTCATTATCAAGGTCAACATCTTGCAATGCCACAAAACAATCATGTCAATACCTAATTGATGTAGTTGTCTCATCCCACTTTTTGTTCATCAGCACCTAAAAAATACATTGTAGAATAAAAAAACAACAAAATAATAATAATAATAATAATAATAACAATAATAAAAAGAATATTGGGAGCAGAAACAGGGTACATTTTTATAATGATATATATTTTCCTGTTACCATGATAGTACTACAGTTCATACAAATAAAAATTCAGGGGAAGTAGAACCTGCTCAATGCATTTGTTTGGTAGCATTCAGAAGAGCACACCAACTTGCGTAGGTTCACGTTATGCTAAATGGAAAGAAATGAAGGCGCTAATGGAAATAATCTACAATGTTATGGATGGGACCTATATACAATTAATTGGTTTGCTTTCTGCTGCTTGGGTGGATGATAGGGTATTCTCAGTTCCCTAAAAGCAAATAGTAGAAGAATAATAACACACACCCTAGCGCATGAAATATAACCTGTTACTGAGAAACTTAATTTCCCAGAAGCAGATTGTACCAGGATTCCTAAGAACACAACAAAATGCAGATACAAAGTATAACATTTATTCAATAAAAATGTCCATACATAAATGACAAACACCATATTTGTGGTTTGGTGTACCTAAACCTTGTTCAAGCTTGAACACAATTATAAACAACAACAATAACCAATAAAAATAATCTGAACATTACTTTAAATTCTCAAATAGTCACGCTATTGCTGGTAGTGCAAAAATGATGAGAAAAAATTGTTTTCCCAGTGTAGTCTTTACTGCTTGAGAATAAGTATGCTTAGTATAATAACACACTTCTAAAAGCATTAAGTGATATATTTCTAATACAATTTCTTCTATATTCTTAAATTGCAACTTGTTTTCACTTTATAACCTTAAAAACGGGTTTAGTCCCCTTTATCTGTTTGAAGGGATATCCCCTCGTATCTGATTGTAGGGGTATAGGTATTTGCTTTTGATTCTTCAGTTGTAAAAATGAATTGCACCTGGTGAACGAATTCAGAGCTCCAATATTTTAGGACTGAATTTTTTTCCAATATGTGGTATATGTAGTATTGTATTGTATGTATTGTATTTCTTTATAACTCTTCAATGATAGTACTGGTGCTGTTTATTGTATAACGTTTCTCTGTTTATGATTTGATGTTTAGTGTACCGGCAAGATGTTTAGTGTAGTCTTACCCCTGGGATTTTGATTCACAGACCTCTCACATGCACGGTCCCCGCATCTACCCGGTGCTGCACTGTAGTACCATCACTGTAGCTTTAACTGCTGCTGCTTGTTGGATCCTTCAGTTTCTTTGGCTGTTCCGTCGGGGGAAATAACTTTTCTCCCACTATTGCACGGTCCGGTCTCTCAGATGGTAAGATCGTTTTACATACTTCTGCAGATCAATGTATGTCTGAAATTTACTTGGTTGATTGTTAATTTAAACACCGTCCCACTCAATAAAAAGAAAGGAAGAATACAAGAGAGGATGTAGAGGAGGACACAAGGGAAGTAAAGAGGAAAGCCAAATAACAACCCAAGAAATGGGGATATTCACTATAAGTAAATTCAAATGAGATGAACACCAAGAATCAGTTTTGAAAAGGGGTTTAAACTTTGTCCCGTCCAATCAACCAAGTAAATTTCAGACATACATTGATCTGCAGAAGTATGTAAGACGTTTGACCCCCTAAGAGATATTTTCTTAAATCAAATGCCAAAAGTAATGCCAGTAGTCTAGTTGCCCAGGGAAGTGAAACAGGATAGGAATTTAAGCATACTGTACATCTTTGAGGACAAGCTCTTCATTTTTCCTAACCTTCTGCCGTGGTCTTTTTATTGAAACATTTCAAAAACTTGTAGAAGGTGACATTGAAAAAATGTAACTAAAATCCAGGAAATTAAAAGTCAATGGGGCCTATGCAGTAAGCGTTCATAAGCCACATATCGCCGAAAATGCCTACTGCTATTCAATAAACGGTGAAAAGTGGGTGAAAAAAGACTGAATTGCTCAAAAAAATTGGTCATAAAAAAAATCACTGAGGCAGCGGTGATAAACCACTTATCACTGCTTTTCGGCATGTTCATAAACTCACGCAATTCTAGTAGCAGTGATTAGGCTATGAACGCCTATCACCGCTCTAGAATGGTAATTTTATCACAAAATCCTCACGCCAGAAAAAGTTGGTGTAAAGGTGTTGGAAACCTGCAGAGAAGCGGCGAGATGGGACTTAGAAAAAAAAAAAAATTCCTACATAGGATTGATGCCAGGAATCTCTGGAGCTGTTATACATTAATATTAGCACCAGAGACCCCTGGCATGAACCCTATGCAATAAAAATGCATTTACAGTAAACTTCATTACCATAGCGGATAGCCTCAGGGACCCCCTACTTCCCGAGGTACAGGCCCCGTTATGGGGTGCCAGTATCTCCTATGCATTTAAATTTCCATCTCACATGACCATGGGAATAAAATGCATAGGAGATACCGGCACCACATAACGGGGCCTATATCTCAGGAAGTAGGGGGTCCCTGAGGCTGAAACCAATGCAGTTCAGCTCAGGAGACCCCCTGCTCATCTAAACTATTATCAAAATTAAAATTTATACACATGTATTTCGGGCGAGATTTGCACAGGGAGAGACAGCTCTCTCAGAGCAGCTCTCTTTGCAGCAGATACAACTCGCCGGGTAAGGCCTTTTCAGAGGGTCGTTCATCAGATCACCGGCTAATCGCCCGTTTTGTGAATTTTGCAATGACAGGTAATGGGTAATGAAGGCTTTCTGAATACCGTGATACAGAATAGGAGAACAAAGTTCAGCAATAGTGCTCAAATGACTATAGACAAACAGTCCAAATGACATATATAAAGGGTTTCTTGATTGAAGAAGGAAATCAGACAGGCAAGTCACAATGAGGTGAGTGTAGGGTATATACTGCACCGACACACTTTATTCGAGCAAATACCCAGTATGTACCTGGCAGATACCTGGAATGCGCCGCTCCTCACCTCTGACAAGGCCCGTTGCGTTTGCCTTCCCAGCCTGGGTTCATGCCTGGCTGACGGGCGGCTGATCTGTTAAATGATAATGATTAGGATTTAATAGGCTGCAATGCTTCGCGTGTCTACCAGATGGCATAAATTCATGAATTGTAATGCAGTATATATATATATACTGTGCAGTATTGCAGCCAGTGGGAATAAAATGCTTCAATCCCTGCCTGGAAAATACCTCAATGCACTCGGGCAGAAAACAGTCACAAACCTCAATACACCCGGGTATACCCGAATTCGTGGGACTAGCCAAGCTAAAATAAAGTGTGTCGCCAGTGTAGGTGAGCGTAATGTATTGGACATATCACATAAGGTCCTGGGGGTGCTGTGAATGGAGAATGATTGGCTCCACCACACCACACCCAATGGGACAATGTCACACACGCTTGCAATCACATTGTTGATACCTCCCAATAATAAATGATAAAACTCACATGAGAAAAAGCCTGTGTTCTTCTTGTCTTGGGGCGTGCATCTGCCGTAGACATTGATGACACCGCTGGCCTGTTGCTGTCGGCGTGAATCCTGCGCTGCGGTTGCGCACATGACGGCGCCTTCTCTTGCGACACGTGGCCCTGTACGTCTGCCCTGCTGAGGTCTGTGGTGTGGAAGGCAGGGAGGGTCCCCCTCCGAAGCTCCTGCTGATCATATGAGACTCTTGGACACTGATTTTCACCATCACGAGAGGGGATACTCTCAGATTTATTCACTGCCTTCTACTCTTTAGTGTCTGGTAAGCGGCCAGTCCAACCCTTGTTGGAGTGCACGTGTGACCCTTTGTTTTAGTGATATTATTTATTTTATTTAGCTATTGTATTAAATGCTTTTTTTATATCAGTCATTTGTTTTGTCTCAGCAATTGTTTGTCTATTATCTGTGAGTAGTGTTGTATGTTTATTAGTTACTGTATTACACTATGTTTGTTTTTATATCTTTTACATGATTTATCGTCTTCATGAGGAGAGTCCAAGTGGGTACCACCTTCCATCTGGTTGTATAAATATTTTTTTACATTTTATATTCTCTTATGGGCCAAGCGCCATAGATATAACGTTTTTTTTTCTCTCTGTATCTGACCTAGGGGGTCAGAGATATATCCCAGGCTGCTGGCCATTTTCTAGTAGTTATTCATTAGCGCTGCCTTTTTGTTGTTTAGTATTATACTAATCATACTTATTCTCAAGCAGTAAAGACTATACTGGGAAAACAATTTTTTCTCATCATTTGTGCAATACCAGCAATAGTGTGACTATTTGAGAATTTAAAGTAATGCTCAGATTATTTTTATTGGTTATTGTTGTTGTTTATAATTGTGTTAAAGTTTGAACAAGGTTTAGGTACACCAAAACCACAAATTTGGTGTTTGTCATTTATGTATGAACATTTTTATTGAATAAATGTTATACTTTGTATCTGAATATTGTTGTGTTCTTAGGAATCCTGGTACAATCTGCTTCTGGGAAATTAAGGTTCTCAGTAACAGGTTATATTTCATGCGCTAGGGTGTATGTTATTATTCTTCACATGTTATGCTATTGCTCTTGTGTGTTATTGTGCTTTTCAGAACAGGTTTTTCTTCACTGGAAATAGCAAGAGATTTTCTTTGTGTCTTTCTTTTCAAATTCAAAGGGCAATTTAAGACCTACAGTAGAGTGTGCTGACATATTTTATATATGACAAACAAAGACGGCAGCAGTGATTTGGAGTTCAATGTAAACATCTTAAAAAGTTAAAACAGTGGGTCAACATAGGTTGTTTGAATCAATTCTTTCTACCAAAGTAATGAAGAAAAACACCAACACATTCTTATTGCAGTGGTAAAATATGTGGGGGAACTATCAATTAGCACACTCTCTACAGTAGTCTTGACAATGGCGTTCTACAGATCTACAGTAGCTATGTAAACTTTCTAAGGTCATTCGACCACGATGATCATAGCACAGGAGGATTAACCCTACATTGGGTCTCCTTAGGAACAATGGACCACCAGCAGCGCGATCGCGGAAGACACAGTCTCTGGCACTGCAGACTTTTGCTTATTTGACCGTGGAGCAGGAGACAGTGACTTTTGCTACATCTGTAGCTTCGTAATTGAAAAAGGCAAGAAAACAAATGGGTTCTTAATATTTTCAGTTATGTAGCTATGTATAGAAGGATGCAATGGACTTTTGCTGTAAAAGTGATGCCTGGATGCATGTGCATCTCTAAGCATCAGTGTATAAAAGTATTATTCTCCTTTTCTGTCCTTCATGCATCAGCTCAATATTTATTGGTTGGTGAGCTGTAATGCTGTAATGGGGAGCTTTTACTCAGTACAACATAATCTTATACAGTACATGCCACTTTTCCTTAAATGCTTTATTTTTGTTCACATACTTCTATTGGAATATACAGTTCTGAGGAACTCGTTTGGCTGCTTGGAAAAAATATGTTTTGCTTTCCTGACCAGGTCGAGCAGAAACATGTACATTGGTAAATTATTCTGGCAGTTGCATTATTCAGTAGGACATTGTTATGTGGATTTAAAAATATAATACAAAAAAACATCATATTTTATGGTGAAGGCAAGAGACAATGCACCAAAATCATTAAAGCTCGATCCACTGTTTTGCATCTGAATCGGAGAGATCTGCCATTAAAGTCAATGGCAGATATCCCAGATTCAAGCAAGATATAGCGGATTGTGCTTTGTTATTTTTGGTGCAATGTATCACAAATATAAACTAAAAGGATTTTTATGTCCCTACAATTCTCTATTTCTAAAGACAGATCTACATTTTGGTTTGTTCAATATCGCCACCTATTAAACAAACAGAAGCAGGTAGAACATTTTGTAAACAGATTAACTCTGTATTTGATTTCATAAAACAAATGGAATAATCTTTAAGGCAGAAACATCACTCAAAAAAACTGTTTGCATGCGAATAAGAGAAGCAGAATTCTTGTCTTTTCTCCTTAGGCTGAGTCCATGGTAACTGCAGCCGTGCGGAGGCGTGCTGAGGCTGAGGGAAAGCGGGTGCTTTCCCTGGCCTTAGTTCGCGCGCCATCCGGGGGCATGTCGGAGGGCGGGCCAGTGACGTCACGGAGCTGGTTCGCCCTCATTGGGCGAACCGCTCACGTGACCGGCCCTGCGCTCCCGTGACGCCGAAACTGACAAGCATCAGCACGCCTCAGCACGGGTCAGCGCCTAAGCACTGACCATGTACTCAGCCTTAGCCTGTCCCATTCTGCCTCTTCCCTCACCATTACACAACCATGCTGGTCATGGAGAAGGAACTTTTCTTGTGGAAATAAGTCAGTCCCTTCTTATCCCACAGAGAAATCAGTAAAACGATGTAAAGGTAAAAGGTATTCACAGTTTCCCCGAACAGTGTTTACAAATAAACCATGATAAAATACAGGGAATATCTCCCCAAAAATCTGTCACAATACGCTGCAATCAGCAAGAATCATTTTAAGGTATTTCTTCTGGAGATCGTGGCCTCCTGTTTACTAGGAAAATGTGTAATTAACATTAAACCTAATGTAGCAAAATGTGTCTGAAAATATTCTAAAACTCCTCTAAAAGGTACTAGGTTCAATCAGAGCCCAAAGAAAGCACTTATAAAAGTTTTGATTTAATATACAAATAAGTGTAGAGTGCATGTTTATAGAAAAGGAGAATCTTAAAAACAAACGGTGTAAAAAAATAAAACCTAAATATGTTGTCAAGCTAGACACAGGGATCAAGATACCTAGAGAGGGCAAAGCAATTAAATAAATAAGTTTTATTTCAGCCAGAGCCAGCAAGCACAGCACAGCACAAAACCATCAGAGCTATACTCACAAAACATAGGGGAATCCTAGCTAGCTAGTCGCTGAATGCCAAATGAAAGGCTTACCCAGGGCTTGCTTCCACTCTCCGATGGGGTAGGGAGCATCTAGACCTCTCTGGTTCAAGTGATGGCAGAGCACTTTTAAATCTCCCCTGCTCTCCACTTTGCCCGCAAACTATACTCCCGCAGCATAAAGCAAGTTCACATTTCCCACATCCTCGGGCTCTCTGATCATCCTTTAGGTGTCCCTGGCACAGCGTCGGACCACACCACTTAGATCGCCTGCACAACATGATTCAAGTGAGCTGTGGAGCGCTGATCAGGCTCTCTTTTTCTATTGAGCCTGCTGACATAAGAAAGCATGGTAGTAGGGCTGGCGACCAATTTAGAGTGTGGATTCAGCTCACTGACCAATCAGAAAGTGAGGGCTCACCTCCCTGGACCAATCAGGGCTAGAGGTGGGTTCCAAGAGCTAAAGGGGTTTTGAGGAGGGAAGTTCAAATGGACCAAAGAGCACAGAAGTTAACAAAGGGACCCTGCAACGACTTCTTCCGGTTGACAGGATATCTCCAGCTGGGCTGGCACTGCTCTGTCTGGGGAGCCAGCACTTGGCTCCGGTTTCTGGATGGATATGCCCCCCCCCCCCACCTCCATTTTCCACCCCTGGCTACCATCTCCTTTGTCCCATTAACTCTCCCTCCAGACCAAGCAGCAGCTATCTTCTCTGGACATTTGAGCAGCACAAAGGGTTTCTCAGCCCTGCATGTCCTGAGACTGACTCTTCTTTATTTTACATTAAGCATATTTGTATACATTTTGACACTCAGGAATAATGCATATACATTTACATAGAATGCAAGGGGCATCCGGGCATGTAACAACAGTGTATCTCAGGGGTCTGATGGCCTGATGAGCCCCAGGTAAGGACGGCAGGGGCCAGGGACTGGACAACCTTTAATTTAGCAGTCCCTTAGCCCCTTTGCTATCACATAGCATTACCACATAACATTATCAGATCCTTCAAAAAGGGCTTGAAGTTGACAATACGATAATCCACATGTGTATTGGCATAACAAGCTCCTCTAATGTTGAATTCTAATTTTTCTACCAAATGACCTGGTATTTATGCTCAAACTTTGCAATGGGACTAGAATAAGCCCACCCTCCTGGATGTGTCCTATTTTACCATTCATCCATCTCTGGTGGCATTTATGGCATAGGTGAGAAAATGCATTTGAAAGTATGAAACAAACTACAACTTTCTTCCCGTAACCTCAAGAATCCCGCTACCTGTGTCAATGTGTTTGCATGATTCTCCTGAAGGTGTAGATACAGTATGACTTTTGGAAGGGATAATGTTCATCTTTGAGGGTGAAATATGTATCTGACAGATGGATCATATTTACTCCAGCATTTTTGGTACCGTTCGATCTGTCTGATTTCACATGTCAAAAATGTTTATTCTTTATGATGGTAAATTACAGTATAGCAGATTTGATTTACCTTACTGTATATTTTGTAGACATTTGGGGAAATTAATGGTGATCTTGTTACATTCTCAGCTAATCAAGATGGAAAATTTCAGTGATTTACGTACTGTACACACTTTTGGAGATCGAGTGTCTCTTTTTCTGGATTCTATTATCAGACATACGGTACATAATATAAAGAAACCATTTTATTAGGGCCATAAAGAACACAACCCAGTTTAAACTCTGTTACTCAGGATTCTCTTACCAACCATTCATATCTACACATATCCTTGTTTATTGCTGAATTACCCCACAGATACACAAATAGAGCATACATGGTAAATTTGACAGGACCTCACAGAAACCTAGGGACATTTTTCCCCCTCCAAAATGTAAATTAACCCGTTGTGTGCTATATTTGTAGCACAACTGAACAGAAAGAAAAAGTCAGTATGTTTCAATCTCTGAGAGATTAATAGGTATGAATCAGGAGTGCTTCCCGCCTACTATGGTCTGTGATAGCCAGCTCGGATTGGCCGGTGGTTAACCCTCAGCCATTGGCTCATTCTATTACATTGATGAAATATCCAATGGCATTTGCTCTCTGATTAATGTGATGGAAAGAATCAATGACTGAGGGTTAACCACCACCTAATCTGTGCTTGCCTGTAATGGGGTGTAGGAGGGAGGCTGGTTAATGAGCCCATACTGCTAATTGTTATCTTACAGGGAAGTAGCGAGGTAAACGATGAGTCCTGGAGTGCAACCATCCTGGTCTTTAATGCCATGAGCACCCTGGTTAAGTGCTAGTGCCTTGCTTTCTTGTTTAACTTCATGCATAACTTGTGTTGTTTATACCAATCACTGACTTTTCTAATAACCATCAACAATAGAAATATGCATATAAATTCAGTATTTTCAGGTGGGGAAAAAAACCTCTGCATAAAACATCATAAAATAAAATATATAGACATTTTGTTTTCAGGCAGAAAAGGACAATGTCATGCCCTCTCTCTTCACTTACAGTCTCACTCCTTCTCTGGTCTTCTGTCTTCTTTTACCACTCTTCTATTCTCCTCTCCACACTGCTCCTCTTATATCTGCTGTATAATTTACTAACCCTCATATTATCCAAATCCATTGAGTGTGTAAGCTTTTAAAATGCAAAGGGGCAATTTGCACCCGTGAATGAAAATCAAATGGAATTCATTGCAAAAATATTTTTTAGGTTCTCATTTAGTGCGGAAAGTAGAAAAGTAGAGACATGTTGCGCGAGACTTCTAAAATAAACTGTACATGGGTATTTATTTAAAAGAGATTATAACTCATGAAGAAAACTCAGTACTACTGTAGGGCGTGTGTAGAAATGTTGAGAGGACACCCATCGCAGACCTACATCACTAATATATTTTACTAAAACACACGCTGCAGCTAAATTCATTAAAGTGTAGCAAGCCTTTTAGAATTGGAGTTTGTAAAATTTCCTAACCCAAAGATGCAATATGTTTTCCAGGGCAAATTGCATTTTCTCCTATGTCTGGGAGTAACAGTAGTTCGAAAAAAGTACAGTATGGCAGTGTTCTGTAGCATAATATGTAAGATGCAGTCTCCAGTAGGATCAAAAAGAAGCAACAGCAGTTTGACATTTTAAAGCCTTAAAGTTATTTTCTTGACAATTACATTTTCGGTTTATTGCTACATTCATTGTGTTGATTCAACACTAAGGGGGTAATGCAATATACTCAGAAGCACATTGACATGAATGGGGTTTTACAGCTGATCACAGTGGTTTGGAGTTATTGAATTATCCTCAGTAAGTAACACTAGAAACTTGTATAAGAGTCATGTGGCTCCCTGTACTATCAATAATATTAATAATTAAGAAAAAATATATATATAGATCCCTCTATACATTTGTGTAAGTCTAGTATAATGGAAATACTCATGTACAATACCTAAAATAAGCGAGCTGGTCAAGGCAGAATACGAGCATTATGCTATAGTTTTCACTTCTGTGTAAGCAGATGGAGGAGCAGTTAAACACTTATCTGGTTGGTTTCATCTCATAACCAAGGGATGTATTTGCACAAGTTGTGGTTCCATCCAAGCCGATGAAGTGATGTTGGACTGTCTGTGAATTTAATGTGATACAGTTCATTGCTCTGTCATTATGATTTAGGTACTTTAAAAAGAACAGATTGCTGTGAGGAGATTATCAGTCAGGAGACTTTCCAGACTCTTAAAATCTTACATACTGTTGTGGTTTTACACTATGGAATGTTAAAGTGGGTATTTTCTACATGTTAAATTAAAACTGAAACATAATTCAATCAACCACATGAATGAATTGAATTGAGAGTCATACTGTAATTTGGAGTCCTTCTGAAGCCCATGCTGCTGCTTGAAATGCCATTTGGCAATTTTAAGGGAGTGTTCACGATCAGTGCTAACTGCCAATCAAGTCATTGGCAGTTAACACCAATCAAGCTTTAATATTCCTTATTGAAGCTTTGTGAATCCCCCCTTAAAGAGTATATCGGGTACTTTAAAAGCTACTGAGCTGTTTCTGGAACCTTATATTGTAGTTAAATATGCAATTATTATGTGCCAAGTTCTTTCAAAACTAAGGCTGTTTCACATTTTAATTTGGTCTGTAACTGTTTCATAAGCCTATAATATATATTTTCTTTAACTGTGCATGCAATGTCTTGTATATAATGTATATACATTATACTGTTCATTTATGTAACTGTATTTGTAACATGTAATATTTGTCTTAACTCTATGCCCAGGACATACTTGAAAATGAGAGGTAACTCTCAATGTATTACTTCCTGGTAAAACATTTTATAAATAAATAAATAAAACTGTTGGTAGAATGGGATGAAATCAATAAAAATAGGAATGCAACATATTGTAGCGTATACAACTATTCTTGGTACGTGTTCAGCAAAGTGGTAAAAGAAAACTGCACTAAATGAAAAATGGATTGTATCTAAACAATAAGCAAACCATACCAAGGACACTTAATAGCATGCAAAGTTTTCTTTACATCTCACTGCTGTCTTTGGAATGTAGATGTTTAACGATGTTTTAGTTCACTGAAGGATTATTTTATTTCTTAAGTTTTATTCAAAATTATATTTATGATGATTTTCTATTGAGTAACAAAATAGCCAATATTGAATGTGTTTCAAGAAAAGGTGAACATTATTAGCTTTCTTTTTTATCCTATAGCAGTGCACACCTGTGGGATATAACTTTAGGCTTTTCTCCTCTGGGCTGGACAGAAAACAAATTCTCCTTAACTGATATTAGATGGCTTCCTTCCCTTCCTAAGTTTTGTATCCTGTCCTCTTAAAGACAGGACAGTCCAAGGTTTTGTACAATTTTTAAATGATAACAGTCCCAACATGGAAAGTGAGGAAATAAAAGCGTGTTTACCTTTTCCACATGGTGTTGGGTCCGTGCATGAAGAGGCAAAGGGATTTATTCAGTAAGCTGTGATAATGCTCATGTGTCACTAGCAGATGCTGGCTTTATCGCAGCTTATCACATTTAATAGGTCTCGACAAAAGGCAGTCTATGGCTACAAGGCAGCTCTAGTTGGGCCTCATGGGAGTGCATTATCAGCTGGAGCTTCCGTGAATTGCAGAACGTCACTTGGCCCCACACAATTTTGTACCTGTGAATTGGGCCCCTATATAGAGAAAGTGAAAAACGTAAAT
Organism: Ascaphus truei; assembly: GCF_040206685.1. Taxonomy (NCBI): domain Eukaryota; kingdom Metazoa; phylum Chordata; class Amphibia; order Anura; family Ascaphidae; genus Ascaphus; species Ascaphus truei. The sequence continues at coordinate 294,401,827 of NC_134485.1, forward strand.
TATGTCAAATGCTAAATTTTATTTAGTGAAAGCTCTGGACATACTATTTTGGTCTCCACATGCTGCTTATACAAGGTACACAGGAATTATGTGCAACTATATAACATTTTCAGTAATGTATGACCCTAATATAAACCTTATTTATTCCAAGGTTACATCTGAACTGTTTGGCTGAAAATATATATATAATGTAGAAGTGAGAGCACTCACATCAGCGTACTTCATATGTCTGGGTTCTCCCATGTTTGGTTAATAGGTACAGCAAAGAGGGACAAAGCCGCCACTCACAGGTCTTCTTATAGTAAAAAATTGTTGTATTTTTAAAAATGGTAGAAAAACATTTCCTGCTTGGATGTCTGTTGCTACCAAGGTACAACACAAGAATCAAAGGGGTTCATATTACTAACACTACACTACCTACTCCTATTGACTACCTACAGTAAGTGGCTAGGAAAGCATTGCTATGCAATAGTTTACCAACTACTAAAGAAAACTTGGGGTTAACCCCTACTACCACCTATCTGGGTGGCCAGCCACCCTCCCTGAGGCAACCATCACTAACACCCACCCCCTTACCAATCCCCAACCCACATATTCCCTTGTTGAGTAATAGCCAATAGCCCTGTTATCCAAATTTGGCTAATTGTGCTTTTGATCACTGTAACAATATAACAGTAAGTACCCCCCCCCCCAAAAAAAAATGTTAAGAACAGAATTATGAAAAATTATATATATTAAAAAAATTGTCAACAGAAACCCATTGATTATCACTGTGGCTACATAAAACCTCTCAACTAGAACCTAGATAGCCGCATTGGCAATCTAGCTATAGCTAGTAATATTTTTGTAATTTATCCCATCCTGGATGAAGGCTGTCCTGATTAACAGGGCTGTAGGCCCTGGAACAAATCCAAAAAAGGGCAATGCCTAACCATAAAAAAAATCAATCCAAAGCCGACGGCCCAAAAAAAGAAAAGAGCCATTTAAAAGTAGTCCAGGCCCTATGGCCTATTTGTATTCCAGGCCCAATGGCATATTTGTAACCCATGCCTCCACAGGGGATCCTCAGTTGATTGTAGAATCTTCATCTGTAAATATTTCTTGTTTCTGTACAACGTGGTATATCTCACAATCTCATTGATTCCTGTACTATGTGATGGGAGCCTTTTTTTTTAAAAATGGATCTGACATCACCCTTAAAGATGGTGTCACATCCTTTTAAAAAATGGAACATGTCACATGGTACTTCAACCAATCGGATTGTCCCCAATCTGATTGACTGTAGTACCATGTGATGGCAGTCATTTTGGTTTAAGGATGTGGCATACCTCCCTTGGAGATGACGTCACATCCTTAAAAAAAACCTGTCACATGGTACAGCATCCAATCGGATTGGAGCTGTACCATCTGACTCTAAAATGTGACGTCACAGGCCTTGTATAAGGCCTGTTCCATCTCATTTTAGCTTAAGAAGCTGACGAGACAACATCTCTCTATTAATTACAATTAAAGAAGATTGAAGAAAGAAGATTGAAGAAAGAAGATTTTATATGATGCAGAGGATCATGGAGGATCGTGGAGGATCACGGAGGATGGCGTTGTGGATCGAGAGTTTCCTGATACACCGGGATTCGGAGGGTGAAAACATCTAAAGGTGAAAAACATTGAATGTATGTAATTTTAATATTTCAGTTTTTTTATTGTATATTTTAATTTAATTTATTTTTTTGCTTGCCCATTGAATGCTAATGTATTTATTTGTGCCCCCCAGGGCATAGATAAATACAGTGACAGGCAATGTATTATTTTGGCAAATGGTTGTTTTTAATTAATTGTTATGTTTTCTATTTCTGTTTATTGTTTGGAGTTAATTGTTATGTATTTGTAGGGCTTGTTTTTATTAAAGTTTTGAATTGTTTAGGCGGTTGATTTCATTATTGTGCTAGTGTTTAGGCATTTGATTTATTTTATTCTTCTGGTATTTAGGGAATTGATTTATTTTATTCTTCTGGTGTTTTGGGCGTTTGATTTCTTTTAATGTTGTGTTGTTTAGAGGTTTGATTTCTTTTAATGTTGTGTTGTTTAGAGGTTTGTTTTCTTTTAATGTTGTGTTGTTTAGAAGGAGGTTTGATTTCTTTTAATGATGCATTGTTTAGAGGTTTGATTTCTTTTATAGTTCTAGTGTTTAGGTGCTTGGGCATTTTTTATTGTTGTGTCTTTTTGGTGCAGTTGTGTTTTTTAGGTTGCTCAGTGATTGCTAGAGTGGCTAAATATGCCCATATTATACAGGCACGATGTACCACTGTGCCAATTAATGGGTGGAGGGTGGGGGTAGTTGTCATGGGGTGGGTGGTTAGCCTGCTCGAGTGGGTAGTGGGGGAGGGGTGTTAACCTCTTAATTACTTTAGTGGTTACTAACTGCTAAGGTGATTAAAGGGTTAGGGGCCTTTAAATTGTATTGTTTATTGTTGTGTTCCTGCCAACGTAGGACATGGACGCGGAGGATGGTGATGAGGACTGCCTTCATCCTGGCAGGTGTAAGTGCAAGTTTTATTTACTTTATGCTGGCTTGGTAATGTTTTATTTTGAATGGGCAAATGAGCTATTATCCAGATCATATGGATAATAGTAATTTTGGCCTTTACTGTACTGTTTGTATTGGGGGGGGGGTGTTGGGGGTAGTGGAGGTGGTTATTAGGGTTGTTGTGTTTTTTAATGTTTATTGGGGGTTGAGATATTGGGTGAAGCCCCAAGGGTGGGTGGTTAGGCCTTCTGGGTTGGTAGCGGGAGTGGTTAACCCCTTCATGCTATGGTAGTGAAGGGGTTAACCACTCCCTTAAACTTTCAGAAAGGCCTAACCACTCACCCTGGGGCAACTATCACCTTCATCCACCCCCTCTGCCCCCAATGTATGCTATACATTTTTTCCAAGTTCTCCCCCCTGCGATTTTATCACAATCTGAGCTGCACAGGGAAATCCGCCTCTCCCTGCACAGATCTCACAGGCAATCGCAGTGTTTATATTAAAATTGTAATACTAGTGTGCATAATCAATGGGTTTCCGGAGCAGAAGCGCGTTGATTTGAGGATCGGGACCCCTTGTTTAACGAGATACAGGCCCCGTTATGAGGTGCCGTTTTCTGAATACCGTAATAACTAAAATTACAAACCATTTGGCGGGAACATGCCAACCCTTGCAATGTAGCAGCAAACTCATCAAAGCTACTAGAATAGACCCCCTAGAGTCTAAATAGTATGAGTTGATAATCACCTTAGCCTGTCTAAAATAAAGTATCCTCACAACACCATAATTGAGGATGTGAAAAATTATGTACAGTAGATACTGAATCAAGATGTTACTGAATGTAACTAACAAACCTGACTTCTTTGTTATGTATCACCCAGCTCCTTTCCCGACTCCTGTCCCTTTTTTTCTGTACCCAATGCACCCCACCCTAAAATATAATACAATTGTACGTTTAGAAAAAGAAAATTACATATATAAATGTAAAGTTTTTTGACTGGCAGAACCCTCAATTACCCTTCAAATTGTGGCCATACCACTACACACTAGAGACGTGAAAAACTTTTACCAAAGTACAGTAGCAAACCAGATGCAATTTGCTCTCTTGAGTTGCAAAACAAAAAAGTGGTCTTGTCAGATTTTGTAAGCAATTCGTCAAGCATGAAGTCAATGTTCAGTGCAATTTTGCTTAGCATGCTTATTAGTAAAATGGTCTAATATTGCTAGATTAGCTTAATGCTGAGACTATAAATAGGGCCCCTGATCTTTTATAGCTCAATGTCTGTCAATATTTCTCTTAAAGATTGCAAAATTGCCAAATTGAAGACTTTTGGCATATTATTAGCTTTTTAAGACTTAACCAAATGTTTTTCAAAGTAGCAAAATTGGTCGAAAAATAAATATATATTATTGCATTTTACATAGTTTTGTACATCTGTCAAACCTAACCATCGTTCACCCCTACACAGACCTGAAAACATTGGTGCACACTAATTAAAGTTACAAAATGACTAGAAAGTAAAAAATAAATTAAACTCTCCTACTCCCACAAAATGACCACATTTTTTATACACCACATTACGCATAAATTAAGAGAAACCTGCCAGCTCCACATATATTTAGACTTCTTGATGGCCTGATACCCGTTTGGTGGGCCAATTCAAATTCAAAATCCACATTCCAACATGCTTTGCTCTTTACTTCTGAGTATTAGTGTTTCCTCTACCTACATAAGAAGACAGCACCAAACTCTGCCACGAAGCATGGAGTGTGCACCACCTCTTCCACCATGAGAGGACATCACAACACCCTGCCGCTCACAATTGGGATGAAGTACCATTTTAAACAGCAAGGTATAGCGAGAGAGAAACTTTATACTAACCTTCTGAACCAATCGTCAGGGCATTCCTTTGGCCAGGTCCTTCCACTGCTGTGACAAAAACAAATAAAAAAGGATTGTAAAACACTAAGAATTTTATTATTTTCTTTTTATTATTATTATTTCAAATGGAAACTTTGATATGAATACAGAATTATATAACATACAAAGGACATACATATTTTCAATAAATTCTCTATTCCATAAAAGTACAGCTTTTATCTATTCCTTTAAGGGCAAGTTACCAACCTGTCAAGATCCAGCATTATGACCAGGCACACTTCCCTGCTGTGCTCTCTCGTTGTCCAATAGCCCTCTTCTGGGTTCTGACAGCCCTGTGTTGCTCACATCTGCAGCCATTTCTGAACTAAATGTGTTCCCCATCAAACTTAATCAATGTTGTTCCCGTAGTCATAGAACTTGGCTAAAGGCTCATGGACTTTCTTTATATAAGTTAATAGTTATGTAATTAAACTTTTCAATTCTTTTTTTTCACGAATCAGTATTTACTGCTCTATTAAATTACACTATTAATTAATGTTAGTATTTAAAAAGGAAAATGTAAAATTTTTCATTTGTGCTTGATTTCTACCGTTGTGTGTTGGAAATTAATTATTACATTACATTGAATATTACAGATGTTTTATATACTATATTTTACACAAATTAAATATAAAATAGTAGAGCAAACAAAATATCCAAATAAGATTGCATGTGATAGAAAGTACTGCTTGTGCACACTGGGGAAATTCTTCTAGAACAACTCATTATTCCAAGATGATTACACAGTTACATTGCCAAAACCCATGGATATCAGTTTACCACAGTGTCTGTGCTGGATACATGCCTCATCCAGAAGTGATGGTGTTCATGGAATCTGGCAGCTTTCCCTTGTACATGCACATTTCTTCATACATTTGGAAATTTGGATATTTAAACATGCCACTTGATGTCACGATGTTGCTTCCAATTGTATGCAGCTGTTGCCTTTACATATAATTCATCAAAAGTTGAAATGTCATTAAATAGATTAGTATTGACAATAAAGAGAAAGTACTCACTCCTATTGGATTGTGGCTGCAATCTTGACATTTGCTTTATAAAACCACACTGGCCTCTTTCATCTTAAACACCAAGGCCCAGATCCACAAAAGGGTGCTAAGATCTAGCACTATTTTACTTCTATTCATATGAATGAGAATAAAGGCATGCTACAGCTGTGCACCCTTTTGTGCATCTTGGGCCCTGGTGCTCTCCTTTAGATTGGTAACTCCTTAAAACAGGCTTTCTTGACCAGCATTGTGATATATATTTAGCAAATGAACGTATCCTTTAGTGGTAATAACAACATTTGTTGATGTGGTTCAGCTTATTTTTAATTAAAATACACAGTATGACTGACATTTTTCTATATGAATGATTCAAATTATATAAATAACCCTTTTACACTAACAGGCATTTACACTATTTCTCTGGGAATGTTAAATTTAATCTCACTGCATACATTACTTAACGTGAAGTGTTTATTTATTTATTTAGTTTGTGCATAATTCATTTTTACAGTGTATGGATTTATGGCTAGAGAACATATTTTGGAATCTGCATTGTGTACACACAAATGACCTAATTGGCTGTATTTTAAAGGAAAGGTACATATATAATGTACAAATAGAAAAAAGACAACAACAATAATACAATCAAGAAATATAAACAGAACAATGACATATAATAAGTGTCATGTATGGTAATCAGAAATGTTTGTAATTACTTTGATACATATGCTTATGTTAAAATAACCCCTCTCCCCCACGCACGACATTGAAGAACATATTTATGAGCTAATCATTGTTAATGGTTTACCACCAAGTTTCCACCAACTTTACAGCACCACGAGGTTGGATAAATCACTGTAAATGTATTCTATGTTGTAAAACTGCTTTTATCCTTTATCACAGTAGTAAACAACCCCACAACACTAATAATTCTGCCACATAGTTGATGGATTATTCCATAATAGAATTTTGACTGATCCGGGGAATGGAAGTTAAACCTTATTCAATTTAGCCTGGTCTATTTCCCTTTCACCTGTGTAATCAAATCTCTCTCTCATCTGCCCTTGTTCCATATCCCACTCAACTCTTTTCCATGACTCCACTCACTTTTCTATCTGCCTGAAAACAATAATCAAAACAGAGTTAGTACTAGAACATCTATATTCTCGTTTTAACCATTCACACAACCATACACACAGGAACATGGAAATTATATAGATAATAAAAGCTAGTTAAAGCTGTTTTCACAGCTCTACTTACAAAGCCAAGTGTGAGTAATTCACATTGAGAGAGAGAGAGATTATTTCAAATAGTTGTATTAGTTTTCTGCATAGAATAAATCACAGACATTGGTGCTCCATCAATACTACCGAGCGAACATTCTTATACATTGAGAATGAATAATATCAAAATAATTTTATAAAATAATCATACAGACACTCATAGTTATGTGATTATAAGCTTGAAGATGATTAGACATTAAAGTCACTTCAATACGGCTACAGTTGGAGGCTCAGTTCTAACAGCGTGATTTATATATTATATGGCGGGGTAATAAGTACAAAGAAGAAGAACACAGAGGGAAAAAGGAAAGAGGTCAACCAAGTTGAGGGGGGGGGAGGAGGAGGAAGGAAAGAAGGGGGGGGGTGGAGACCTCCTCCTCCCAACTACCGTTTCAGTTTTCTGTTTGACTGTTTTGTATTAAATTTGGTGTTACATTTAGTGCCCCAGCCAAGGATCCCATGTTTTATAAAATTCGTCTGTAGAAAGTTTTAGGAAGCTGTCATTTTTTCCATCTGCATCACCTCGGTTATTCTTTTTTCTACAGTCCGCCTAGAAGGGGGTGGGGGGCGATCTTCTTCCAGGAAGCCACCACGGCGCATCTAGCTGCTGCCAGTATAAATGATACTAGACTCCTCATAGGCCAGTTTATATCTTCAACTGGTTTTGCCAGGAGAAAGGTCAAAGGGTCTATGGGAATCAAGAGATCTGTTACATCTTTAATAATAGTTTGAATAGTGGTCCAATACTTCTGGATCACTGGACATGACCACCAAATGTGGACCATGTCACCTCTTTGACCACAGCCCCTCCAGCACAGGTCTGATGTTGCCGGGTAGATCTTCTTCAGATGACTTGGGTTGAGAAACCAGTGATATAATATTTTGTAAATATTTTCTTTGATAGTTGTACAAATAGAGGTTTTTGTTGAAATATCTTCCCAGTCCTCTCTATCAATTTCCAGATTTAGATCGGCCCCACTCCTTTTTTTTAGTACCAATCCACAGATGGATTTTGGTATGGGTGATGGAATTGGTCAAAACAATCCATGAATTCCGGGAAACAGATTTGGACTGGTCCACTCATCTCTATTCACGAGTACCTTCTGTTGTGTCACATTAATTGTATTTTGTTTGTTTTTAACCAAATATTGAAACACTTTGCATTTTCCATGGATATAGTTGACCACTGGCTTAGTGAAAAAAATGACCAGTTCTTGAGAGTAAAAAGAAATTGTTCTGAGGATTTAATATTGTACAGGAATAGATGTGGACCATGATGCATTTGTATGTGTGTGATATATCACACACATACACACATATCAGACAGCCGTATATATTCAATAAGTGCCAAAAAAGGGATCACCCTTGTAACAGGGGATTTATCTCTGTTCAGGAAATGTTCCTCTAATCCAGCAGTGTGGTGGTTAACTGCTGGTAGTCAATTAACCAACACCACCTGACTGATTAGGTTTGTTAGAAATGCCTGCTTTTGAGACAGGAAGTGAGATTTTTCCTGAGTCTCACAAGTTGTGGGACTGACCATAGGAACAGACGTCTTGAGCCTGCAGAGACTGCACACTGCCAGCAAGACACAGGGGAAATGACTTCTAAAACCTGGAGAACAAAGAAGCCTTCCCCTACAAGAAACAGATAAGACTTTACTTTTTAAGACGTTTTGTATATCTGCACATATCAAGATATATGTTTGGGGCTGGGAGACATGCTAATCTAAAGGGAGTTGTTGACTGCATAGGTTTAACTAGAAATACTCCCAAGTGGAACAGAAGCTTTGTATGACCCCTTATTTGCATACGTTTGGATGATTTTCTTGTGTTAAAGAAACAGGCGCAATAAAAGCCTTATTTAATTTCACCTTAAAACAGTCTCCATTGCATACCTTTTTTTTGTGGTTTTTGCCTACAAACAGCCTGAGTAACATAAACAAAGGATCTCATGCAGCAGAGACCAGAATTAAAGGGATACACATCTAGGCAGGAAATCTACACTGCACAGATGGACTCTTTTCCCCAATCCCAAGAGGAGAGAGAGAGAGACTACTGAAGCAGATAGACCTTACTTGCCTATCACAATAAAGTGTAATATGGTCATTGAAATTTTGCCTTCCAGCCGTAGTCAGGGTTCAAAAATTAAGTTAGCCCTTAAAAGGGATAGGCGTTTGTTGTTTTCAAATGTTTCGCTGAAGCAGTGAATACAGATGGTGACCCACGAGCGGTACTGATTCTGCAAGTAAAGGCTGCCACACCGCATAGGACTACCAGCTGTGAATGGTGTATATGCACAAAATTGTGAAAATTGATGCAAGACTGTGCTGAAGCAGGGGAATTTTCAGTAAACAAGTGCTGAGGGTAAAATTGCCCTACCTGGGAAAAAGGAATTGCTGAGCTGTGTAAAAGGTATCCCAAAGCCAATTGCTGAGTGTTGAGTCGCCCTGCCGGGAGTGAAATAAATATTCCACTGCAAAGAATATATATTTTTTTTCTGCAAGTAAAGTCTGTCTATGTATCTTGGGAGTAAAACAGGCACCCAAAGCGTGAAGAGTGAATGCCATAATACCCAAAGTTGAGACTGAAAATTACTGAACTCAAGCAGAAAACCACATTATTTTGCTGAAGCAGAGGCATTGCACCTAGCAAGTAAATGGTGTAAGGCAAATAGAAGTTTTTACCTAGCAACTGCACATCCAGTATACCTAATGAGAGAGAATGTGTGCATAGTACTGCTGATATTGTAAAACTTCCCCAAGGAAAGAAAAAGTCTATAGAGACGCCTGTGAGAGCTACGACCTCTACAAGCAAAATATGCCCACCTGTAGGACTACCACAATTGGGGGTTCTAGCAAATACAGTGGCAACAGTTGCAATAGCGCCTCCTGAGGTCAGGAAGAAAATTACACATGATAGCCCCAAATTGGAGGACAAGATACAGCGTTCCTGTAATGAACCCTACCCCACGGAAGAGTGGCCCTTCCAGTCCAATAAAGAGGAAGACATCTCTTATGGGGAACCCGAACCGAGTCACACCCACAAAACACCCCAAGAATGGTGGGGCTGCCTGAACTAGGCAAGAACAGAAAAGACCGCTCTCTATGATGACGAATATGATCGGCAGGAGAAAGAGTAGGAGCAGCAGATCACCAAATATTTCTGTCAGCTAACGCAACTGCAAGAAAAGCCTGGTGTATACAATGAAGCTGCTGAAGTATCAAATAAAGAAGGAGACCCCAGTATTCCTGATGGGACGGAATCATCCAAAACAAAAAGGCGGAAAAAGAAAAGCGGTTTTTCACTTACCATGGAAGGAACAGACATGTCCACAGATCCTGTGGAGGAAAAAGGGGACCGAGTTGCCCTGCAGCCTAGAGAAAATGGAGAATTCGTCTCGCGGATAACCGAATATCAAGAGGGCCCAAGGCAGAAGTTGTGTACCCCAAAGTAGTGTCTGTCCGGTGCCAACAGTGAGGAACCCTCAGCCAACCATCCCAGGGAAGCGGAGCTGGAACCAGTGAGTGTCGATCCCTTGACCAGCCCTGAATATGCCCTGACAAATGCCAGGCATGACTGTGATATGCTCCGTGAACAATTGAAACAAAAGAAAGATGATTATACAGAGCTACAGAAAAATAACGTGAAGCTACAGAAAGATGTGCTCACAATTTTCTCTTTGGCCAGGACAGAATTGGATGATCTCAAGACTGAGCTAGATGCTGCAAACACTACAAAATCCACCATGGTGGAAAAACAGAGCCAGTCCGATAAAATGATGGCTAAGCTGAAGCGGAAGTATGAGGAGGCACTGAAGGAGATTACAGTCTATCAGCAAGAGGTTCACGGTCTTCGCCTAGAACTGAATGCCTCACAACAAGAGGTCAACAGTGTCCGGACAGAGGTGGACGTATCCCAGAAGGAGGTTCATACACTCCGCACAGCACTGGATGCCTCACACCACGAGATCGGCACCTGCCGCACAAATCTGGAAGTCTCTAAAAAGGAACTTCACAGTCCCACTGAGGAGCTGGACATCTCTCAAAAAACTAACCTCAGTCTTAATATGAATCTCAAAATCTCTCTGAAGGAGCTTCAGACCCTCAACCTAGATATGGAAGTCTCCCACCAGGAGACTGTCATTCTCAAAGCAGATGTTGCGTAAATGGAAGGAGGGATACATGAGGCCCTGAAAGTTACAGAGACTGCAAAAAGAGAAATCTTAAAACTGAAAGAAGAAAATTCTCATTTGACAGACCTCGTCAAGGAAAAGAATGAAAAGCTGCACGAGCTTAAAGAAATAAATAAACTTTTGGAAGATGAGAATTTTGAAGCAGAGCACTGACTGCAGAACCAACTGCAAGGTCTGCGTACGCACCTCCAGAAGGCCGAAGAGAAGCAGCAAACTCTGCAGGTAGACAATCTGCAGGCTGCTAAAGAAGTACAAGTGCTGCAGGAATGTCTGATTACCCAGTATGTCCCCGCAAAGCAGCATGAGAAACTGAAAGCTACCATGAGCATTACCAAAGCATCGCTGGAGGCCAAGCTTAGAGCCCAGGTAACTCGGCAAAAGAGGGAGCACAAGAAGGTCCAGAAACTGAGACAAGTAACTGTGGCCCGAGCAAAGAAATTCACAGTGTTTCACAATACAATGAAAATGTGGAAGCAAGCTCAGAGAAAGCAAAGTCTGCAGATAAATTCCCTGAGAAGAGACTTGCAAGACGCACTCAAAAAACAGGGATCTATCGCAGATGAGATTACAGTTCTACAAGGACAAGTATTGACTCTGACCAAGCGTCAGTATCCCACAGCCACAAAAACCCATAAAGACAAGGGTACAGTGAGAGCTGAGAATGCTGCTCGTCTGAAAAACAAGGTTGCAAAATTTGAACCACCTAAACAAGCACTAGCAAAACCTTCAGCCACCCAAGAGGCAACAAAAAAAGGTACACGTGCTGAATCAAAACCAGAAGAATCCTTAGTTGATGAAGCTGAAAAGATGGGACATTCTCTGGAAGTGGATGTGGAATTACAACTTAATCCCAAAGAAGCTGAACTAGCAACTCCATTGAGTGGAAAAAGTGCAGAGAGACAGCTTCAAGAGCGGAAAACTCAAAGGGATGTTTTTAAACGCTCTGCAACTGTTGCCATACAGTCTGCCTACAATAAGAGGAGCACACGACGCAAGGGAAATCTCATGACCACGCACGCAGTAAAAAATACTATACTTGGAAAAAGTCCTCCTCGAGCGACTGAGGAGTGCTGATCTCAAGCACCTTCGGGAGGAGACACGAATAAACTGGAGAAAGGGTTCCAATTCCAGCGGGACTGAGGGTTCTCTCCTCCATCCACTCCCATTCAAGTCACAGCGATATCTCGAATGAGAGTGGAAGGATGGGCTTTGGCCGGGGCAAGCCCGAGCTTCCCACAAACAGGGGAGGTATGTAACAGGGGATTTATCCCACTTTAGGAAATGTGCCTCTAATCCAGCAGTGTGGTGGTTAACTGCTGGTAGTCAATTAACCAACACCACCTGGCTCATTAGGTTTGTTAGAAAAGCCTGCCTTTGAGACAGGAAGTGAGATTTTACCTGAGTCACACAAGTTGTGGGACTGACCATAGGAACAGACGTCTTGAGCCTGCCAGAGACTGCACGCTGCCAGCAAGACACAAGGGAAAGGACTTCTAAAACCTGGAGAACAAAGAAGCCTTCCCCTACAAGAAACAGATAAGACTTTACTTTTTAAGACTTTTGTATATCTGCACATATCAAGATATATGTTTGGGCCTGGGAGACATGCTAATCTAAAGGGAGTTGTTGACTGCATTGGTTTAACTAGAAATACTCCCAAGTGGAACAGAAGCTTTGTATGACCCCTTATTTGCATACGTTTGGATGATTTTCTTGTGTTAAAGAAACAGGCGCAATAAAAGCCTTATTTAATTTCACCTTAAAACAGTCTCCATTGCATACCTCTGCACATGTCCTCTTACAACCCTGAAATCAGCAAGACTTGATTTTAAAACACATCCCTCTATGTTTTGCATCAGTGCCAAGTTTTTGGAGGACATCATTTATACGTCATTTGAAAGTAGGTATATGCAGCATGCAGTATGTAAAATAACTCTCAAAGTAATACGTCTAACCTTCAGTATGTGCAATGAAAATGAAATGAACTGGCACATAATTGCAAACAAAATTATTGCAAACATATTTCTTAAACATTTGTACACCGTATAAGAAGAGTAGAAAATTAAAGAGATCAGTCTCTCTTTCTAATGACGATTTAGCATCTAATGGATCAGATTAGGTAGCTCAGACATAGTAATTTGCTATGCAAAACAGACAACCTACTGTGGGGTTTTCAAGCCTAAATTGCTGAATATCTCAGAACTGTTTTCTAATTAGCAGTGCTGATGATCAATTTTCAAAAAAAAAATAATAATAATAACTTGACCAAGGGTAAGCAATTGAAAACCAAGGAAACATATCTATGAAGCACAATGCTATGTAAATACATCCCTTATTCTGCAATTAATTAATTTCTTGTCCTAGTACAGTGTAGCATTTTGTCTTCAAAAGATTGATTTGCCTCTCATTTAAATGTTTGCTTGAAAAATCTTCAGGCTTTAACATGCACCAGTTTCCTGCTTTACATATTTCATTTTCTCAAGATCCATTGTATTGTGGGAGTTAGCTGGCATGCTGCCCACAATTAATGATAAGCTTTCCCTTGTCATACTTTCTCTGCATCACTGTACACATTTGTGAGAAAATAAAAATTAATATGCTATCTAAATTCAGATATGGAATATAACATTATTTTAAGTTTCTTTATCAGAGAAGACAAGGGTGATTTTCTCCTAAAACTGAATGGCAAAGTTACATATAGCAGTTAATGCATTCAACACAAACAGCAAATATTTACTGATATGTTTCATAACCTAAGCCAATTTTTTCTTGCTATTTATCTATTTTTTATTTAACAGTCAGAAGTGGCCCAGAGACATGCAGTTAACTGTCATTAAAAATATATACATCAGATGGTAGTTCAAGTAAGTGCCAGTTTGGAAATTGGCAAACCTGACATCAATTATAAATTGATGAGATTGGGTAGTATCCAGTAAGAACAAACATTGGCTGCATTTAATAAATTACATTCGGGCAATAACCTTATACTCCCAAAATGTTCTTTTTTTCATTCACTGTACAGTATCCACTGTTAAATGATTCAGTAGACACAATTGTGAATATGTACAGTAATAAGATGATGTAATACATTCCTTGATGTCGTGCAGTAACATAGGTTTTTTGTTGTTGTTTCAGCTTGGCGAGTGCCTAATATATCAATCCCTTAATTTGAGTTTCTCATTATCTGGCATTGGGATAAAAACACATATGCTTTAGTGCCCAGGAATATAATATACAGACGGTACTCGCTTTTCCGACGGAATGCGTCCCGCTAACCGCCGTCGGTTAACTGACCATCAGATTGCGGGTTCCATGTTAATCGGCAGCGATGACCGTCGGAAAAGCGGGTCCGGCGTCGGATATTGCATCCGGCGGACTGTATTATGCGACGTCGGATAAGGCATCCGTCGGAAACCGGGGCATCGGTAAACGAGAACCATCTGTAATATAATAGATGCGCAAAGATGGATATTATTTGGAATTATTATTGTATTGACAAACTTAAATCATTTAGTGCTCGGTTAATTAAGCTGGGCAAATGCTTTGCAATATTGACTTAGTCTAAAATATCTATAAAACATGTTATTTTATTTATTTGATGCTTATTTTAAATGTGGTTTCATCAATGTTGAAAATCTAACATATGCCCCCAACTGAGTAATAAGATAATTGAAAAAAAAATGAGTACTTACATGATTTGAAATAAAACAGTATTGACTATCAATTTAAAATGGAAACATAGTAGTAGTAGTAGGGAGAAGGAGTTGCTCAGTGAGTAAAGACACTGACTGGCACTGAGTTTGAAGCAGGGGAACCTGGTTTAATTCCCGGTGTTGACTCCTTGTGACCTTGGGCAAGTCACTTTATTTCACTGTGCCTCAGGCACCTAAAACATAGATTGTAAGCTCCACGGGGCAGGGACCTGTGCCTGCAAAATGTCTCTGTAAAATGCTACGTAAAACTAGCAGCGCTATACAAGAACATGCTATTATTATTATTTATTAGTTAATGCAGACAATTTGAATTTTACATTTGTGGAATAAGCTATGTTTACATTCATGCAATAGAGCAATTATGTTGCACCATAATATCGGGCAGATAAAAATATAGTCTTCATCTGGCAAATTTGGATTAGCTTTGTGTCATATAGCTCTTGTAACTTCCAATCCTTGTTTTCCAATATCAAACATATCATAAAAAACTGCAAAGGCCATGCATACAATCAGATGCCCATGACATTAACAGTGGCATTGCAGCTATCACTGTGAAGTTGAACAGCTGGGATTAGATAGAGGGAGATAGTCATTCATGTGGTGGCAGTGAGGAGAACTGTGGCACCCTTATCAATGCAGAAAATATTCATTTTAGCGGTACTAATAATATGATAACCAAGGCCTTATCTATGCAGAAGTAGATACACTAAACAGACACCACTTGTTCCAATCTAATCTAATTAATTTCCTGGTTTAATATATTGCTACTTTTTTATAGACAACAAAAGACAGGGGTGCCCAATGCTACAGTACATCAAATTGACAAAACATATATGGTAATAAGTATAAAGTTTAAATACTTCAATAATAATAGTAATTACTTGTTTTTTTAGTTAAACCCTTTGGCCAAAGCGTCGTAAGCCTGCATACCAAACGTCAAGGTAAACCAAAAATGCAGGTCCTAACAATAAAATTATGAACCCTTCCTTTTACCTCTGTATGAGGGGAAGCAACTGCAGTAAGTCTTGTCCATTCAGCAAATAGCCAGAACCTCCCAAGTTAAAAAGGTGGGGAGGGGCGAGCTCTGGTGGGTGGAGGTGCCACCTACCTCCATTTGACTGTTATCAGTCAGAAATTGATTAACACACACATATTCCCAGGTAGCTCAAACTCCTGCACCCACCACATCACGAATATATATTTATGCCAAAATGAGTGCTACTGAGCGCGGCAAATGTATACAACAAAAGACAGGTGTGCCCAATGCTACATCAAATTGACAAAACATATATATAATAAGCACGTAGGCCCATAATCATATATTATCGTTAACCTTTGTTCTCTTAATGTAACCATGTACTGTCACCATAACTCTGTGGCCAGGACCTACTTGAAAATGAGAGAACTAATGTAATGTATTGTTTCCTGATAAAACATTTTTAAAATGAAAAAAATTATACAATAGCACTAGTGATACAACTCATAGAAACCAGTGTTAATCAGCACTAGCGATGCAATTGTGGATTTATGTTATAGGATTTGTAGCAAAACCCTATGAAGAAAACAATGTAACCCTTTTGATGAAGGAGGCTACGAGAGAATTGCAAAGGAATGCCTTGAGGCACCGAAGGGGTTAACATGTTGTACAACATAAACACCGTACAAATAAAACACCAACAATTATAACATTCACATGTGCAAATATTATGCCTTTACCATGTGGTCATTAGTCACATACAAAACTGCATCACTAAAACTGATGAGTAACACAGATTTCTATGATTTCTTGCTTATTTGTATAACTGACGTTATTTTAAGCTGAGATGACTCGATTTTTATGGCAGTCATTGTAAAACTAATCACCGCAATTCCATTTTTTTAAAACACCAAATTAGTGTTGATCTTAAGTGAATATATCCCAAAGTCTGAGAGGGCTAGAGTACATATAAATATTCATTATCTCAGTACAATAAAGTACAGTATATAGTGGGGGGGGGGGGCGGGGTTCCTAGAACATAAATTGTTACTCTAAATAGTAATATAGGAATAATAATTTAATATCATAAAGTATTAATATTGACCATTTCTTTCATTTTTTCTAAATGGTCTGCAAAATATAGGTATATTATTTAAATGTTGTTTAATACAATTTTTAAAATGTACCTAAAATTAAGTTTTTTTCTTTTTCCATGAAGGTTTTAACCAGAAAAAAATAAATAACCAAACACAGCCCTTGGGTTGCTCACTGCTAATAACTAATATTGCCCTCTGCTGACTGTAGACACCTATCAGAAAGCGGAGACTAATAAATCAATTGTTTAGTCCTTGCAGTGTTAAATCTTGAAAAGATCTCATGCAGTGAGTGTTTTGGATGATAAAAGAGGTATTGGTCAAAAACACACACAGTTGACAATGTGATATTTACTTTTCTTATGAATGTTTTCGTTTGTAGTGCTTGATGAACCTTTTTTATTCAATATAGTTTTTAAAATAAACACTCAATGTCTTACATCAGCATGATGAATTGTAAAAGGCCTCCAAAAATAGACTAAAACTAAATAGTGTAATTATACATTGTCAACATGCCCCTAAATGTCTATACCCAAAACAAAACCTCATTACAATCAGTTTTTAAAGAGACACCTATTCAGATTTGGTTTTATATTGTGCTTCTGAGAGTATCTTGGTTGAAAGCTTGCAAACAGTAATGTTATAATATTAAAGCTGCAGACCAAGCAATTTCCTACATGTGTGTTTTTTTAAATACATCAGTTCTGTACTATGACAAAATACTTGTAGCATTTATTTTTTATTTTTTAAAACAGCTCAAAATGACATTTTTAATGTATTATAATGTAACAAACATGTTTTGTTTGTATAGCAATCATTTACAAAGTCACATCCACTTCCTCTTCTGAAACAAGCTCTGGAACACCCCTTTTTGAGCCCTGCCCTCTCTGTAGCAGTGCACCAATTGTATATAGTGACTGCTTGGTCACATGATCATCCCCACAGAACTTTGTATCTTTGGTCCTCTTCTGCTGCACTGACAGTCATTTAGTGAACCCTGTGCCAATTTTTTACCGAAAGATCACAGGACAATGTATTGATCGGCAACTTAGTTAATTACTTATCATTGTGTGGATTGTATTGATGCACATATAAAACAAGGGGGGGGGGAACACAGCTTGGACGGCTGCTTTAACATTATAATATAATGCACACAGGAGAACATTGTTACATAGTAGATGAGGCTGAAAAACGACATATGTCCGTCAAAAAGACAGCGCACAACTCTCATAGCATAGTACAGTATGTAAACTATAATGTGACAAATTCAAAGCTTGGTAATAAATGCACGTACAGCAAAGCACATCAACAAAACAGGGCATGTTTGGGGCACATGTTACCACTACAGCATACAGCAGGTCACGGATCAGCACGCCGTCGTCATCATAACTAGGGTCCTCACTCGGTAAGTGGACGGGTCTTTGCAGCATGGCATTCCGGTTCCTGCTTCCGTTTCCGGTATGCTAGTGTTGTCCTCAACAGGGAACTCACGATGTTTGGGAAAAGAGTTTTTATTTGAACAGCATGAAGTCCCGCACTTATGTTAACGGGCTCACATAAACCACGCTGGGAGCTCCCTCTCCAATCCGGCATTTTGACACGCTAGTGGTGACGTCATCAAAGGCGCTGAGCTCAGCAGTGCGCTAGTACAAGACTAGCAAATACTTGGCGGCAGCTCCGTTTGCAATGACACACAGAGTACCGGGCAAAACAAGATACAGTAAGTTGCTCAGTGAAGAAACTCCTACATGTTTCGTAGAGCTAGTCTACTTTGTCAGGATAGTTAATGTGCAAATACAGACGGTATATAAATCCTCAAAGTGCAAATGATTGGTCGCTCAGAGGGTGATCAATCAACCAATCATGTGCACAAGAAACATATGTGTGCATAATTAAAATCAAATAACACTTTTAATTACAAACAAAGTTTAAAAATAAGATTTAAAAATACTTAAATCAACAGATTGAACATTAACATACATCCTATTTCAATTTCCAATTGTTAATTGGGCTGAAAATAGGAAAGAAACAGCATTAGCAACATAATGATAACTTTAATAAGTAACAGATAAACAAAATAGCGGGCTGACTATGAAACAAAACCCCTTCCAAGTGAGGAGTAGTTAAGGGGATAAAACTATAAATAGTAAAATCAATACAGATATTGATATTAAAAAATAGTCTAATCTAAAATCAATAGACATAAAAAACGTATGAAATAGTATAAGACACTCACAATAATGGAGCTTATTCTATAGTATTAAATGGGAATAAACAATTTAATCTAAAAAAAATTAAGAAAATTCAACACTAATAAATAGACACGACAGTATTTGCTATGAAGTAATATACCAAGCAGCTGAAAAAACAAATAAAAATTAACTAAATTAGATCAATATAGAGACCAAATATCCAATTCTTCATTCAGACCCTGGGGGGCAGGGTCTTCATTTGGTATATCCAAAAAGTGTCCTGTTTGGAGAGGGCCTTGATCCTATCTCCCCTTCTTCTATTTGGATGTACTACATGTAGTCCCTTGTACCTCATCAGATTAGAATCACTATTATAATACATTTTAAAATGGCGGGGTACACTATGTTTATCTAGACCATTTCTGATATTTCTTGCATGTTCGAGAATTCTTGTTTTTCAAAAAGTGTTATTTGATTTTAATTATGCACACATATGTTTCTTGTGCACATGATTGGTTGATTGATCACCCTCTGTGCGACCAATCATTTGCACTTTGAGGGGTTATATACTGTCTGGTGAAGTAGTCTAGCTCTACGAAATGGGTAGGAGTTTCTTCAGTGTGCAACTTGTGTTGTTTTACCCAGTACACTGTATGCACACATATGTTTCTTGTGCACATGATTGGTTGATTGATCACCCTCTGAGCGACTAATCATTTGCACTTTGAGGGGTTTTATACCATCTGATGAAGTAGTCTGGCTCTACAAAACAGGTAGGAGTTTCTTCAGTGAGCAACTTGTGTTGTTTTACCCAGTACACTGTATGTTATTGCAAATGGAGCTGCTTCCAAGTATTTTCTAGTCTTGTTCTAGCACACTGCTGAGCTCGGCGCCTTTGGTGACGTCACCACTAGCGCATCAAAGTGCAGGAGTGGAGAGGGAGCTCCTGGCGTATGTTCTGTGAGCCCATTAACATCAGTGCGAGATTCCATACTGTTCAAATAAGAACTCTTTTCCCAAACATCATCAGTTCCCTGTTGAGGACAACACTAGCATACCAGGAGCGGATACCGCAATGGAAGCAGGAACCGGAGTGCCATGCTGCAAAGACCCATCCACTTACCGAGTGAGGACCCGAGTGATGGTGACGGCGGCGTGCTAATCTGTGACCTGCTGTATGCTGTAGTGGTAACATGTGCCCCAAACATTCCCTGCTTTGTTGATTTGCTTTGCTGTACGTGCATTTATTACCACCCTTTGAATTTGTCACATTATATTTTACATACTATGCTATGAGAGTTGTGCGCTGTCTTACTTTTCTTTTATATGTCATCTAAGATGCTGAGCCATCTACCCTGATCAGCAGCAGACTCTCATTCACTACTGTATAAGGTTATATATTTATTAATATTTGCACAAGTCACTGATATGTCTTTAGCTTTGGTGTACTATTCTACTTGTGTGCACTATCACATTTAGATTCACTTAAGTGTCATCTAGACTTTTATCTGTTATCACTTTTATCACTACAATTGGTGCACAGTTTTTTCTATATTATCACATATGTCCATCAAGTTCAACCTACAGTCTGCTAAATTTAGATTACATATACGTATCCTATATTTGTATTTGCCGTATGTTTATCCAGAGGAAGGTAAACAAAAAAACCCTGTGAAACATCATCCAATGATGTCTCATAAGGGAATTTTAAATTCCTTCCCGATTCCAAATAATGATAATCAGAATTCTCCCTGGGTCAACATCCTTCCCATGTTGACATATTTGGTAAATCACTGTAACCTTTCCTTTCTAAAGAAAATATGTCCAAACTTTTTTTTAAATGAATTCCACATTTTAACTGCCCTTACAGTAAAGAACCCTTTCCTTTACTGCCAGTGAAAGCTTCCTTTCCTCCAACCTTAAGTGATGACCCGTGTCCTTTGTATTGCCCTTGGGATGAATAGTTCTTTTGAAAGCTATTTATATTGCCCCAGAATATATTTGTATATAGTTATTGTATCCCCTTTTACACACCTCTTTTCTAATGTAAACAAACCCAATTTAGCTAGCCTCTCCTCATAAAATCAGATTATCCATCCCCTTTATTAATTTGGTGGCTCTTCTCTTCACTTTTATTTCATTTGTATTTATTAACACACCCTGGGGGTTATGCACAAAGCAGCGATAAGTGTTTTTAAGTCAGATAAGTGCTTTATGGCGCAATTAATGGCACATTTTTTTTTAGCAATGACTGCGTTTTGATGATAAAAAGCCTTTTAAGCGCGACACTGCAGTGTTATCACTGCTTTGCAAATCACGCTGCATGCAATATTGAGAAATAAAGGCATTTATCTCACTTAAAAACACTTATCACTGCTTTGTGCATAACCCCCCTGTATTTTTCCTTTTGATACAATTTAAATGGACTAACAATATTTTACATTAACAAAGTTTCAGGAGTGCTACTTCACTTTTTATCAGGTTGGAGATAAATGAAGTGAGTAGGTGAGCTCGTAAAGTTTGTCAATTTTGCTAGCCCATTAGAGAAGTATCACAAGAATTGTTGTGTTGGCACAGTGAAATAATTATTTTGAAGGGCACAAATTATATATAAAATATATATATAAAATAAAAAACAAATAGACTATACCGTTCTGTGGCTAACTAAATGCTTTTATGTGTGCGAGCTTTTGAGATACACTGATCTCTTCTTCTGGCGGGGTTACAATGGATAATCCAGAAAGGTTTCTACTTAAAAATAGTACCCCTTGGAATGTATCTGTGACTGAAGCCTATCCTTCCCCCCTGTGCAGTATGCGATTTATGACTTAAGGTGTTAAATGGTCTCTGAATGTTAGTGATGTAAGTGTGTGTGTGTGTGTGTGTGTGTGTGTATGTATGTGTGTGTATGGATGTAAATATAAATGTATAAAGCACCAACAGTGTATACAGCACTTTACAAATGGTGTGTGTGGAGTGGGAGTGTAAACCAATGGTGTGGGTAGGTGTAGAAATGTAAGAGGGTGTTGCATTACTATTACTATTAGATACTATGTGGTCCCTATTGGTATGTAGGGATAGAATTACATTGTACATTTGTATGTGTAAGAGACAGCTGTGTGTGCATTCATATAGCATAATATGTATAGACATGGCCTTTAGCACTCATGAGAAGAGAGCTCTCGTGTCAGGGTAGTGACTACTAAAACTGCGGTCTTGGTTTAGGCCACCGCTAAGTGTCCCGAACAGTTGCATAAATTTGTACTCATGCAACCGTCTCTCTTTCGGTGTTCTAAGATTACCTTTGTGTATGGCCACCTTCAGATCATTCCTTTTGTGACCAGTGTCAGAGAAATGTTCACCGACAGGACTGTCTCTTGTTCCACGTGTGATGCTGTGGCGATGCAGATTCATTCTTTTGTTTAGCCCCTGTCCCGTCTCACCTATGTAATAGCAGCCCCCTGGGCATTTCATGCACATGATGAGGTACACAAAATTGCTGGAGGAACAGATGAACCTTCCTCTGGTTTTGTACTCTAGATTCCGTGTGGTATTTGTATTGTGCCTGCTGTGTGGAGCATTGCGCAGGTTTTGCATCTTGTGTCCTAGCCTGGTCTTGTCCTGCATTCAGTTGTACTTTGACTACTTTACTCCTAGCCATCATTTTCTTGAGATTATGAGGTTGTCTGTATGATAATAAGGGTGTTTCAGGGAAGACCTCTTGCAGTCTTGTATCTTCCTGGGGAATGGGTTGTAGTTCCCCAGCGATCTTTCATAAGGCTTCTGGGTGTCGGTTATATGTGACCACCAAAGGTACCTTTGTCACTTGTTTCTATCTGTATTCAAGGAGATCACTTCTTGGTATTCTGGTGGCTTTGTGAATTTGCTTGTCTACAATTCTGTAGTTATATCCACGGTTTATGATTTTTACATTTTTACATTTCTACACCAACCCACACCATTGGTATACTGTGCACTCCCACTCCACACACACCTTTTGTACAGCGCTGTATACACGGTGGGTGCTTTATAAATGTATATTTACACACATACATACACACACATACATACACACACACACACACACACACACATACACTTACATCGCTAACATTCAGGGACCTTTTAACACCTTAAGTCATAAATCACATACTGCACAGGGGGAAGGATAGTCTTCAATCACAGATACATTCCAAGACTCACTGTTTTTAAGTAGAAACCTTTCTTGCTTATTAAATTGCAACACCGCCGGAAGATCAGTGTATCTCGAAAGCTTGCACAAATACAAGCATTTTGTTAGCCACAGAACGGTATTGTCTAATAATTTTTGATTATTGAGCTTGGCTAACACAGTACAGATACCTCTACATCTACAGTATATGTATGGTATCTATATATGTGATAAATATTTGGATAATAAAATTGTTCTACTGTAGTTTGTTATAAATCAACATTTATCAGAAATACACAGTATGATGTATGATTATACAGTACATTATAAATTGGTTCATTTAAAAAAGATATGCCGGAAATTCTTAATGAAGTTTATAGTTGAGGGTAAATAGAGGTATAAGCCCCGCTCAGCTTGGAAGGAAGATGGGGGGATGTGCACCCCTGGGCTAAATAATGGTAGGTACTAGGCCAGAAAAATATAAACCCAGTTGTGGGCACACTGCTGCACTGATGTATGATATGATGATGGTATTAAAGATTTTATTCAGGATTAAGTTAAAATATTGGTGAGTAAATAACGGCGATCAACGCAAAGGATCCTAGGACAGCAGCAAAGTAGGTACTGGGGTCCAAAGAAATATGTGGAAAACTGTAGAGTATAGTGAATCCACAAAATCCACATACAAATAATAATTTTATAGGGGAAATAGGGAGCCTGCTGAGATGGGTTGAGGCATAAGTTAGAACTTGATAAATATGCACCTATGGGTAATAGCCTAAGAGCTAGTACATATATGTGCTAGAGAGTGGGGGTCAATACTCTAATGACATAGCTCTGGTTACAGGAGAGTAATACCAGTGGCTGTAAGTCAATATAATTAAAGGCAATAGCAGGATGATCCTTCAGTAAACTAATGTTACTCAGATGAAAGCAAGTATCTGGGTATGCGGTCACACCATAGCTTCCTGTGGATCGATAATATGGCTGCGGCACAGAGTTAAAGAGCCACAGGTTAAAGAGGGCAGGAGCTGACTGATGAGGACCGGAATCCAGTAAAGAGATCCCTAGGTTCATATGCCGTAAATGAGGCCGGACACCTCAATGGAGAAGCAATAGGGATGCAAATAAGTCCAGGGACAGAGTCCTGTAAGAGTATCCGAAGTCGGTAAGCAGGCAGGGGTCAGGGCTGGTGGCAGTGGTGCAGAATCCAGGCAACAGGCAAAGGGTCAGGGCAGGAAGCACGCAGCAAAGGTTGGGGTCATGGTTCGGAGTCAGCAACAAGGAACTCCGGTGAAAAGGGGAACCACAGGGATAGGCAAGCCACGGCAATAGGCAAGCCACACGGAAGGCTCAGGAATGGGGAAGGCACAGGAACTAAAAGGCTCCTGAACTAGAGCCCGGGTGGCCAGGAACACAAATAAATGCATACAATGCTCGGGCGTGGACTGGAGTCACTGGCTGCTATTTAAGCCCAGGAACAGGTGCAGCCAATAAAGCAGGCTGCCAGTAACTAAAATGTCCACAGCAGCCAAGTAATGGGGGGTTCCAGCCAAAGCCTGGACTGGAAACCTTACAGAATATGATCAGTGCTGAATGGGACATCGTAGCAGCCCACTGAGAGAAGTCACAGTCTACTCAGGATCTGCAAGAGTTCTGCGTCTCTGCATGTAGCTGCTGTAGCGAGTGGCAGAGCAAGAGGTAAGTATCTGCCTGTTGTTGCGAAATCAGCCAGTCAGTATGCTCAGTGAAAGTTGCATCTTAGAGCAGGATGTCAACAGTGGCTCCCAGTGCCGTCGACCTAGGTATGATCTGCCAGAGAGGGATCAGTACCCTTTACTGGATTAATCAAGATGGAAGGTCAGCCTGATAAACAGTCAGTACAAATCAGTAACAGGTCTAAAAAGCAGCTTACAGTAGTGTGTAAAGAAAAACACGGTGCCTAAGTAGTGTAGTTCATAATATATACAGAAATCACATACACAAATATACCATGGACAACTGAAAAGTAATACACTGTTCAGGTTGATGAACTAGGAATCAGTACCCTCTACAAGGTTCAGTAATAAGTAATTAGAACCTGGTATAGTATTAAGGAAAATACAGTGGTGCCGTGGGTTTGTGGTATGAAGTAAGTACACATGTGAGATCAAGCTATTCAGGTGGTCAGATGTGCAGTATTATTGCCGATAGCTAATTAGAGGGTAGATAGATAACTGCTGAGCACCTATGTAAGGAGTACCCAACCTATAGAAAGGTCATGTATGTAACTAGATGGAAAGTGTAAACAGTAGGGATCAGTACCCTCTACAAAAAATTAACTAAATGATAAAGCTGCTCTAAAGTGGATGAGAGCGGGTGAGATTGCAGCAGAAGTAACAGAGTGTCAGTGCCTGATATAATATTGGATGGCTCAGAGTACACTGTTGTAATGTCCCGGCAAGCAATAAATCAATATAGGTGTGAGAATAACGTAAATGTATGAAGTTGAGATACCGCTCTAAAGTGGATGAGAGTGGGTGAAATTGCGTGTGAGATTGCAGCAGAAGTAACAGAGTGTCAGTGCCTGTGTCAGGGTCGCCTAGACCTCCTGCCTAGCCATAGCTTCCTTGTCCACTGGGTGTGCTGCTGCCTTCTGTTGGCTCTGGGTTCCTCTGTCTATCTGTCTTCTTGTTGCTCCTGTCTCTGTCCTTTATAGCTTGCTTCCTGTCTGTTGTTTTTGCCTTTGCTTGAAGTCAGACTCCTAATGCACATGCTTCTGATTCCTGATCTGTTTCTGTACCTGTACCTGTATTATAGAAGTCTGTTCACAGTAAAAGCCCTTGCTGGTAATCTGGCTTGTCCCTGTTTGTTCCTGTTCTCAGTCCCTGCCCCCAGACCTGTCCTTGCTCCCCTGTCCTGTTCCAGTCTCCTCGTTGCCGACCTCTGCTTGTTACCTGACTTCGCTACCTGCCGCCTGCCTCGGACCTCTGCTTGTTTCCTGATTTCGATACCTGCCGCCTGCCTCGGACCTCTGCTTGTACCTGACTTCGCTACCTGCCGCCTGCCTCGGACCCCTGCTTGTGACCCCTACTACGCTCATGCTGTTCTGGCCACCGAGATCCTACCTGCCACAGGAGTCTCCCGTGACAGCCTGATATAATATTGGATGGCTCAGAGTACACTGTTGCAATGTCCCGGCAAGCAATAAATCAATATAGGTGTGAGGATAACGTAAATGTATGAAGTTGAGATACCGCTCTAAAGTGGATGAGAGTGGGTGAGATTGCGGGTGAGATTGCAGCAGAAGTAACAGAGTGTCAGTGCCTGATATAATATTGGATGGCTCAAAGTTCACTGTTGCAATGTCCCGGCAAGCAATAAATCAATATAGGTGTGAGGATAACGTAAATGTATGAAGTTGAGATACCGCTCTAAAAACGGCAATACCTAAAGGCATATATGCTAAGTAAAGCACAGATCAGGGAGCTTCGGTGAAACTTGGATGCCCTAGTGTGGATCGAGTGAGCCCTGCTCGTGTACAGTACAATGCCTGAAAGTGTTTAAACTGCGGCCACGCGCTTTTCGCATGTACAAATGCTTTTTAAAGACACACCCTGCTCTATGCTTTACTTAGTATACATGACTTTAGGCATTGCTGTTTTTAGAGGAGTATCTCAACTTGATACTTTTACCAAACTCACTGTATATAAGTCATGTTTGACTTCCCTCTCCTTCATTCCACACATTCAAGCACTCACTAAGTCCTGCCGCCTCCACCTTCAAAATAATGTAAGGCTTGCTTTTTTTTTCACATGATGCAACTAAAATCCGAATTCACTCCCTTAGCCTGTCCTGCCTTGACTACTGCAACCTTCTCCTACGCATCCCCCCCGTCTACCTGTCCCAACTTAATTCCATCCAAAATGATGTAGGCAAACTCATCTATGTCACTCATTGCTTCACTTCTGATGCTCCACTATGTAATTCCCTACACAGGCCCATATCCTCCAGAACGTAATTTAAAACCCTAGTTATGAATTACAAAGCTTTCAACAATGCCCCCCTTACAACTCAGCTCTCATCCCCAAATATATTTCTAAATGCCCCCTCCATTTTGCCCATGACACCTGCCTCTCCTTTCACTCCCTTTTATGCCTTATTACATCCTTTCACTCCCGCCTACAAGAATTCTCCTGTGCCTCCCACTCTCTATAAAATTCCCAACCACATACCATCAGACTCTCCCCCAGCTTTCAGAGATTCACAAACCCTCTGAAAACTCACCTTTCAAGGAAGCCTATCTAGCACACTTCTACCATCCCCTTCCCCCCAAACCTTTTGGTACCAGCTGGACCAAACTCTATGCTTTCTAACATCCCCAAACCTAAATAGATACAGCTATCTGGCTGGACTATACTCGATTCTGAAGCATACTCTATCCAACAATGAGAAGCCACTTTACCTTGTGTTTCAACATTGCCACATACTGCTGCGGCCGAGTTTATTCGAGCATTTGCCGGTTCTCGGCCGCAGCAGTTACCTGGCGCGCGCCGGAGGGTGCCGGGCGCGTGCCGAAGCAGCGGAGGACAGGCCCGCCAATCGCGGCTTCCCCCTCTCCTCTCCGGGTCCGCCGGGTCCCCCGGAACCCCCTGCCGCCGTCCCCCACATCGCGGGACACCAGGGCTCCCTCGGGGAGCCCTGGACGTGCGTGAAGGGGGCGCAGGCACCCGATGACGCGTGATAAATTATGCCTGGTGCGGTTGGGAAAGATGTGTCAGGCAATGTGTCCATTCTCTCCTGCATTGCCCAGGTAAGGACACTTACAGATGCCATAACTGGAATGCTGGTAGTTACAGCTGTAACATACTAACATTCCCCAAATAATGTTTTTTTTTCCAATGCGCATGTGCAGTGTATTATTTAGGCTATGTAATCCCGCTTCATTCAGGTAACGTTACCTTGCTCGTTTTTGTAACGGACCTTACTTTTGAATATCATTAGCCTCGAGGATGCCTGTTAATAATGAGGAAAATAACCTTATTTGCCCTTATTTAGATCACTTCTGGGATCTATCCCCAAGTTTTATATCCATTATAACAGAATACACTGGTCAAACACTTTTCTCTTATGGCACATCTATGCTATCATAGAAATCCATGGATTTCTGTAAGTATCAAGGTTTGTACAACAATCTGTAATGTGCCGCATCAGACGTCTGCACCTCTGGAATAGACAAGGAAAACAACTAGCTAATTTTGGTATATTATTCCCTTTTATATTATTGAAGTAATTTATTTCTTCTGGCTCTCTAAAAACAAAAAAAATAACAAATGCAATACATGAAATGTTTCAAAATATCATCCCAATTAAAGATTCCTGCGCTTCAATGTCAATATCCTGGCATAGGAAAAAAAATACAGCACAAATACAGTGTAAAATAACATTAATAATAGCCACTATAGGATTAATTTCTATTTTCTTAAAATATGTCTTCAAGCAAATTGTAATTTAAAGGTATACCCTGCTTTTTGTTGTATTAAGCCAATTTAATCTGATTTATCTGATTCTTCTTACGGTTTCAACAAATTTTGAAATGGATTGTAATATATGTGTGAATTGGCCATGATTCAAAAATGTGTTCCAGTTTAACAGATTTTATCCATGTTAAAATACATTTGCTCATCAGTAGTTTTAGCATGCTTTAACTAACAGAGTTAGTTCCACCTATGGCATAATGTATTATTTTGTTCTCCTTGCTTAACCTTGATTTTCAAACAAGCACTAAAGTTAGTAATACATAAGTTGTGTTTATATTATTTAGACAGTATAGTAGAAAAAAATATTCTTATTTTCCTTGTTTGTATTTGCTTGCTACTCAGGTACTTACAATCTATTTTTAAAAGCAGTAAATAAATAAACAAATGTTTATCGGCTGTATTATCTGAATAAAATCCAAACTAGAAAATTGAGAGCGATTGTCAAGTTCATATCTAAAACAATTATGGTAAATTAGAGTTATCTGCAGCAGCAGAAGTAGCAGATTGCATTATAAATCATCATATTATTGACATACAATTATAATGAAAACTTTTCATGCATAAAGCAGTTGCTGTACTAGTTTAGCAGGTAAACATAATCTTAGAAAATATGGTTAGTCAAACAGATAACCTGGTAAGGCTTTTGAATTGTTTTCAATCCCCATCTCCAATATTTATTACAATTATGAGGTGAGACAATTTTGGAGCATTTGACTGTCATTTATTCTTACTAATAATATAATATAATATAATATATTGCAAAAGTGTACTCAGGTGATGGGTTTCCATAAAACAATACGCATTGGGAGAATGTATTAACTTGTATTGACTTTATAGAGATTGTGTGATTGCATTTTTTGGATGAAAATAGAAAAAAAAAACATTATTTGATTTTAATCTGGAATACCCTGGCTACATTTCACATAGAACGGTTGGTCAATTGTGAATATACATTTTTTTTACTCATGTGTGATATTTCAATTGTCACATTATGGATGTATGGATGTATATATGTATGTCTTTATTTATATAGCGCCATAAATATACATTGTGCTTCACAGCATTAACACATGTGACAATCATATAAATAACAAATAATGCAAATAACACACAATGGGATGAAGTGCTTCAGACATAAAAGGGACATTTACTGTAGGAAAAGGAGTCGCTGTCTCAAAGTGCTTACAATCTAATTGGTAAGTAGGAAGAACGTACAGAAACAGTAGGAAGGTGTTCTTGTAAGTGCGTCTGCAAAAGGCCTAGGTCTATCTAAGAGGCATAAAGTATGAGCCACGGAGCTAATCATATGCTTCATTAAGGAGATGTGTTTTAAGATGGGTCTTAAAGGTGGATAGAGAGGATGCTGGTCAGATATTGAGGGGAAGGGCATTCCAGAGGTGTGGGGCAGTGAATGAGAGAGGATTAAGGCGGAGAGGGCTTTCAATACAAAAGGGGTAGAAGTAAGACATCCTTGAGCAGAATGCAAGAGTCGGGATGGTGTATAGTGAGAAATTAGTGGCTGAAATGTAAGGAGAAGAGAGTAAAGCTTTAAAAGTGAGGAGGAGAATTAAGTGTGTGATGCAGGATTTGATAGGATGCAAGGAGACGGATTTCAGCAGGGGAGAGCCGAGACAGATTTATGAAAGAGTAAAGTGATTCTGGCAGCAGCGTTTAGGATAGATTGAAGGGGAGACAGGTGAGAGGTAGTAAGGCCGGACAGCAGGAGGTTACAGTAGTTGAGATGGGAGGGAATGAGGGCCTGTTTCAGAGTTTTAGCAGTCGAGCAACAGAGGAAAGGGCTTATTTTTTTTAGCTACTTTTTGAATGTGAGAGGAGAATGTGAGAGAGGAGTCAAGTGTGACCCCTAGGCAGCGTGCTTGTGCTACTGGGTATGTGATAGTGCTTCCAACAGTAATGTAGAAGGAGGTAGTAGGGCCAGGTTTGGGGAAAATATGAGTAGCTTTGTTTTTGACATGTTAAGTTTAAGTCGGCGAGGGTCATTCTGTATGATATAGCGGAGAGACATTCACAAACTTTGGTCAGAACAGCAGGTGTAAGGTCAGGGATGGAAAAGTACATTTGTATAGAGGTGATATTTGAACCCAAGAGAACTCCCACCTCGAGGGAGTGAGTAAAGAGAAAGGAGAAGAGGTCCCAGGACAGAACCTTGGGATACCCCACAGAGCGATTGATAGAGCAAAAGAGATGGGAGAGGTAAGAGGAGATCCTGGATAGAGCTTTGTTGCGGATACCAGGAGTATGGAGAATGTGAAGGAGATGAGGGTGATCTACCATATAAAATGCTCCAGAGCGGTCAGGTAATATGAGCAGAGTTTATTGATTTTTGTTTTGGGCAGCATGGATTTCATTAGTTATATTAGTGAGGGCTGTTTCAGTGAAGTGAGCAGTGGGGAAGCCAGACTGTAGAGGGTCTAGGCGAGAATAGGTGTTGAAAAAATGGAGCAAGCGAGTATACAAGATGTTCAAGGAGTTCAGAGGCAAAAGGCAGGAGGGAGACAGATGATAGTTAGAAAGACAGATAGGGTCAAGGTTGATGTTTTTGAGTAATGGTATAACTGTTGCATGTTTGAAGGAGGAGGGAAAGTTACTGGAGTAGAGGGAGGAGTTAAAAATGTGTGTGAGTGCTGGGAATATAGTAGGAGTAGGAGTTTTTGGAGATGGGAGGGAATGGGGTCCAGGGGGCAAGAGGTAGAGGGAGAAGAGGAGATCAGCAATGATACATCATTCACCATGACAGCAGAAAAAGAATCGAGGAAGGCAGGAGAAGGTGTAGTATGGGAGGAGGATACAGAGAGATGTCCTGACATATGGATTGCTATTTGTGGTACATCTTCATATTGGGCATATTTAAATGTATTTTATTTGCAATTTCATGCAACCTGGACAGGTTTGTAACACTCATTTGGAGTAAGTCTCCCTCATTGCAAAGCAGTGTAACTAATTTGATCAACAATTGACTCATAACCTGCAATAAATGTTGTACTCTTAGGCTGCGGCCACGCTGCCGCTGAGCTCGCTCATGCTTAAGAGTGGTGACGTCACCAGCTCTTCAAGCATGAGCATGGATGGGAGGATGAAGATTCAAAGAGGTAACCGCACCAAGCGGCAAGCGCCAAGCGTAGTCAGCGCCAGCCTGGACTCAGCCTTAGAAGTACATACATCTTCTTTTTCATCCTGAAAAAAAAAAATCCCAATTATCTGTATGCTGTATTGTATTATTGTCATTCACCTGACAAGCTTACAGTTAAAAGCACACAGAAACATTTAATCATGAATCCCTCCAAAAACACAAACAAATTGTATTACTATTCCATTTCATTCTTTCTTGCAGAAACACTTTTTTTTGCTGCAACTCTTGAAATAGCTGCCATTTTGAATTTCTAGAAAATGGTGCACGTCAGCCCTGATCCTTACAACACTGCATTGTTCTAAATTAAAGAAGCATTTTCAATGCTAATCTGCTAATGTTTAATATTATGGTCTACGTCTATGACTAAAAAAAAGTATTATTAAAAAAAAAAAGCCCCTGGGGTCAGTGACGATGATGACAAAAATTATTTGTAGCTTTCTAAATGGAAACGGTGGACCTTCTGGGTATGTCCCAAACATTAGGATAAAGAATTCATTCATTTGGAATAAAACATTGATCTTATACAGTATATCGTACAGTAAATTGGTCCTCATCTCAAATTGCACAAAGAACTATACTGTTCACAAGGGAGGTTTCAGCTGACCAGATACAATGCTAACTTATGGCATCAAACATTATTTGTAAAAGTATCTTTATTGTACACAATGCTACTAGGTTTTATGTTCCAAGAATGGACATACTATGATTAAGAGGTTTACTACACCAACCCCAGAGCATTAGCTCCAGGGGATAGGGTGCAATATGTAATGCTAATGAAACAACACATACCATTTGACACACATAAGTTACAGAGGAGCAAATCCCCTTGGGAATAGATTTATAAAAAGATCGAATAGAAGAAGATCTTTTATATATGACCTTCATGGAAAATGTGTATCTTGCTGTACTGTAAGAAATCAACCTTTTGTTGATGATTACAAAGATATGGTGTTGTGGCCACTGTGTTTCCCTATCATTGGTCTGCTGATCAAAGCAAACTTCATCTTCTTGAGCTCTATAAACAATTGTACATGCACATTCTTATTGCTGTTTTATTTCAATTGAATCTCAATTTAATTTCACAACCTGGTGATACGCTATGTATGCAGGATAAAAAGCCCACTCTGCCACAAAAGTAATTTATTTTTATTGAAATATCTCAATGTACAAAAGCGTTGGAATTGCAGGAGAAATACATGGCGAGGTAAGAAGACACGTTTTATTATAGTCAGTGTGCAGCAGTAGAAAAACTCCTTGGTAGTGTCACTATGAATTGGTTCTGTGGGACTGCCTGTTTCAGGTAACACAAAAAAAACCTTTACAGATTGCTGCTTTAATGTGGATTGTTGCTTAAAAATGACCTAAATGTATTTTTAGAGGTAAAATAATCTTGTACAATATGTTAAATTCAGACTTCTCATTCCAATATGCTAGTTTTGATAAGCTTCATTGGTAAGAGAGCTGATCTTTCATAATTTAACTTCTCGCTGTGAAAAAAAGATATTGACTTTTTGTAAAACATATAAACCAGTGTCTGGCATTTTCCAGAAACTCAGCAACATAACAAGGCATTTGTTTTCATAAAATATTGTTTTCCCTTTTGTTTTTCCTGTCAGTTTCTTGAATTGAGCAAAAAGGATGAAATAAATGAGCTTTCTAGTTTAAAATTAGGATTGATTGCTATAATGACCCCTTGTGTTATTTGCCAAAATAAAAACATAGGAATTATTTAACCCATATTGGGACACAAAATACATCAGTGTTGTGGTAGTGTTATGGGTCGGTCTACCAACTCATTAAAATCAAACTTTCTTACATATATAAAGCTTTTTAAGTACAAATGGAATTGACAAAAATGTAAACGTCTTACCAAATGCAAAAAAATTCTGAACTAAACTGTAATAAATTATCTCTTTTTTTTGCTTGTTTACTAAAAGAAAAGCAGAGCGGACTTACTTCAATATTTCCAAACTCCTAGGTTGAGGTTGAGCAACAAATATATAATATCCTCTCTTTCAGTCCATTAGTGGGGAGAGGTGGCGGCACCCATCTTTATATGGCTTCAAAAGCCAATAAAGACTACAATACCCAGAATGCTTTGATGGAATAGCTTGGCGGCCATCTTGGACTAGCTCCGCACAGACTGAAGCAGGACTACGAGTCCCAGAACCCTCGGGGGGGAGGGAGATCATGTGGGCTGACCCAGGCAATGGCATGGATGCAGCCTGAAGGAATAGGATATCCTCCGCGGGCGGTGAGCCCGCGAGTCAGTGAGTCAGTCTGACTGAGGCACTGAGGAGATCGGTAGTGTCCAGGGAGCAGTAGCTTCCTTGACTAGGCCTAGACCATGCACCTTAGGCCACAGCTAGGCCCTGAGTCAACCGAATACAGTATTGTAGGGAAGGCCCCAGATAGGGACCCTCATTAGTTTGTAGCAGCACTACTGAGCTGGTAGATGGATGTCCACACGGCGGCCTGCGGCCTGGGACCAGCGCTGCACATAGCAGCAGACAGAGGCACCCTTCCGGCTAGAGGTTGCACCACAGACCATGCACTGGACAAGGTGTTAGAGGAGTTGTGTTGGATGCCCCACTGCGTGGGACCTGATCCAGTATCCTCCTTTTGCTATTACCTGGTCAGGCCTGAGACCAGGAAGGTATCAACGTGTACCGACACATCACAAGGGTGTAGCACTACCTCAAACTTGGGTGGGATTGCTGGTACGGAGACTGAGGATTATTGATATCACAGCACCCTCAGTACTTTGGGGGAACCAGTCAGGGTGTGGGCTACAGCCATGTAGAATTATATTGTATTGGTGTGATGTACTATTATAGTAAATACGAGTTATATAATATATTGGTTGTGATAGTATTCTTGCTTTGTTATTGGTTCCTATGAGGAGCAACTCCCACCTAAGCTGGGATCCTGATAGGTGGAGGCGTTGCACTAAGAGAGAGAGAGCTCACCCCAGGCTCCCAAAAGTGGAGGCTCAGGCCTCCTGTGAGCCTATAGGAATCAGCAGCACGCATAATCACCCGCGGCTTCCCATAGGCATAGGGAAAGGGGGTTACACAAAGGTAAAATAAACAACATTATGTTATCCTCAACAACCGTTTAAAAGTACACTTTCGAAAAAAAGATTTGCTTAAACAGCACTCTATTTGACCTCTAATGCTTATACTGAAGCACATAAATGTTTTTATTCAAATCATAAATTAGAAGTTACTCATGGAAGGTCTGAATATCTCCATATTACTTTTTTTCTGAAAAAGAGTAAGCTATATTATTTTAGTTTCCACCTTTTTTATGATTTTTTTCTTTTTTTTCCCCTATGATTTTATTTTTAGCATTTATCATATTATTTTGAAGTTTGTTTTAGTTAGTTTTAAAAAATCCAAAACCAAAACAGATTCAGTTTTGACGAAACAAAAAAGCTGAAAATCTTAACTAAAACACAATTTTTCTGAGATGTAAAATTAAATCAAAAATGTTGCCCATCATTATTACAGATACATAGGCACAACTTAATCAGTACCGATTACTGCGTCTCATCTAGCGTTAACTATTATTGAATCCAATATCAGTTAACAACAAATCATGTGTACCAACCTGTACCAATTCTTGATTAATCTACCCCATTGAGTTGTTGAATGATTTTGGATATGCGTTTCTGGCCAGACAGTATCCATTATGCCACAGGCGGAATTCAAACATCATATGTGATTTGATTTTAGCACAAAAAGTAATTGAATATTATCAATACAGCATTCTTTAACACATTTTGTAAAAAAAAAAACATGCATACAGTAAACAGAGATTGTATATAACTGTGCAGTAATTAAAAAGAGGAAACCAAGAGGGAACATTTGTGACATGCATCTAATAACTTATAATACAGAAGTTCCAAATTAGTGACTGTGTAATTATTGTCATTATGAATTAAGTGTAATAAATTGCTCTAATAACGAGTACTCCATTTTAACTCAGCACATCAAATTTACATTCCTTGAGATAAAAAAAACATTTAATAATTAAAGATAGGCCTTAAGGTGGGCTGTGATTGGCTAGAGAAGGTCATTTGACATGAACCTTGTTTGTTTTTAATCTATCTATTTCTGCATGTTTTGTTCTTTATTATCATACACCATACTCACCAGTTGTCTTTGTTTCTTTATGAAGCATCGTGATGCATCAAGATCATATTAACAAATAGCCTGTCAACACATTTACTGGACCAGAGCCCTCTTGGGATCATTTCTGAATTTTCATCAAGACTGCTATGATTAGTGTATCTGATTATCATAATCAAATAACTAATTAACCATCAAGTTTCAGAAAGGACAGAAAAATATGTCTTGTGTTCTTTTAGGTAGTGTATAAAAAGCTAGTACAAGATATTGAACAAATTAACAAGGTTTACATGATCAAGATGTGCCCCCTTCCTCCTGAAAGTTATGTTTACATTTTAAATAATACAGACTTTGAGTGCTTATTTCTGATATAAACCCCTAAAACACTGGATCCTCAAATCATAACTACTACTGACTTCCCATGCCCACACTTATCAATGTCACTCACAGGTATACCAAAAAATGCTTATTGTGATATACATATATTGAACCTGTATGGAACTCTCATCCACTCTAAATTCTGTTTCCATTTTTAAAGTCCAGCTGTAAATTCACCTACTAAAAGAAACATCTTTTTAAACTATGTATGACAGCGTTGACTCCAGATGCACCTGACTCCCTTGACTAACAGTTTTAATAACTGCACTTTTACTCCTACTGTGTCTGCAAATCTTCCATTATACCTATTAGATTGTAAGCTCTCTTGGCCGGGTTTTCTTTGCCTTATGTTATCATTTGAATGGTGGTCTTAGGCCTATTTTATTTTACTGTATTGTAATTTTGTAAAATGCTGCATACACTGTTGGAGCTAGATAAACAAAATGATACATACATACAGAAATACATATACTGTACTGTACATCGGCTTTTCTTTGATACAGATAACATTATACAGCTAGATGCAGAGGGTTTACATGTAGAAGGATATTGATTTCATGAATTGGAGAGAATGCTCAGCGTTCTGAAATGTATACAGTATCTATAAAATAATGGCCACATAAATTCAATTGAGTTGCTATAGAGTAAAAGCACACAGCTCATTTAATTGCTTTCCTATTACAGTAGTTTAGTTTTTTCACAGTTTATGTTTTGTTCGTCAGCTTTTCAAATTTAAAGCTAACAGCCTAACTCAGTACATACAGCATTTGTTAGTAATTTACCTAGGTGATGAAAGAATTCCATAGACATTCTAAGGTTACAAATGATCAGTGCTGCATTCCTTAGAAAATGTAGTGTGAGTTACTGTTAATGAACCCTTCTTAGAGGGTACTGTTAATGAACCCTGAGATTATTATTTTACTGCAATTGATATAAAAGAAGATTTCACAGTGCTTTATGTGGACATAATTAAAGAAAAAATTGAATATAAAAGTAGCTGGTAACACATATTTATGCGAGTGGTAATATTAGTGGCCTGTTAAGCGGTACTGTTGCTTTAACAGTTTCAAAATGTTTCAAGGTCAATGCTCTGCTATATTATCTTGGATATTCAGTCTTTCAGCAGTAAGTATAATTGGGTAATAATAATTTACTGATTTAGTTATTGTGTCTGTAAAGCCCTTTAAACCGAAAGATGAAAAGAGGTAAGCAAGTGCAAGGTTATTAAGTAATTGGTAGACAAAATCTGTCTTACAATGTAATTACACACACATGATTTGACAGAGTTAAATATTTATACTTAACTTCACCACAGTTAAGTAATTAGGAAAAATAAATCAAATTTATGTAAATTATGTAGTACATTTTTTTATACTTTTGATATTGTCCTCATTGGTGTCAAAATGAACTACATATTTCAGATAGATTATTAGTACTGTACATATAAATCCACAACACATATTAATATATCCTTTTTTTGTTTCATTATTAAAGTAGGTTGCAGTCATGTGCTGACACTAGTTTCTATAGTAAATATTAAAGGAATAATTGTACCATTAGGGTTAGGGTTTTTCAAACGGACTAGAACATACAATAGATATACTGTAATTATCCCAGTAGTCTGCACAAACTATGATACTCAGAGAAGGGGTGGAAGACTTTTGAAACTGTGTGCCTAATTAGTTATTATAAATTAGTAAAACAAATGTAAACGCAATATAATTAAGTACCAATATCCCCAGATAAATTGGAACCCCATTAAAACAATAATTCTTAGTGCCAATAACAAAACACAATAAAATGCAATAGTATTCATGGCAAAGTAATGGAAATAGGGAGGGAGGAAGAGGCAGATAGACTGGTGGTGCTGATGCAGCAGCCGTTATTCGAACACTTCACGCGTCATGTACATCAAAATTCCGATTTGAAACCGCGGGATGAATTCCAGCCTCCCGCACTAAGATGTGAGTGTGGCGAGTGCAAAAAACGAATTTTAGTGTTCTGGCTTTTAAAAACATGAAATTGACACAGTAGCACAGTAGCACAGTACTACACACATTACAATTCATCCATTTTATTGCAAACGAAGAAACAGGATCCATGAAATTCAAACAAAACATCTGCGATAAGCGCGGGTGCCTGGGGCGATTGGCCGCGTACATGCTGCGTGGGAAACAGCAGAGAACTTATAATTAACGCCGTGATGTGTTCGAATAACAGCCGCTGCATCAGTAAGTACTTTATTAGATGTAAATTTGAGATCTTCAGACACAAAGGCCCTTATCATGTAAAGTCCATGGGGCTTTCCATGCAATGGTGCCGGTTCAGTGCTATTCACACTTTACAGAATAAGAACTAAAAAATGCTGTGTGGGATGGGAGGAGGCAACAGATGGGATGTTCTGATGTATGGATTCCACCTTTTCCTTAAAAAAGTCAGCAAAGTCCTGAGGTGAGATGGAGGAAGAAGAGGAGGCAGCCGAGGGTGGTCTGAGTAGTGAGTCAAAGACAGAAAAGAGTCGACGTGGGTTAGACTTGTGCATGTTGATTAGTGATGAAAAATAGGTTTGTTTAGCCTGAGAGAGGGCAGAGTTGAAACAGGACAGCATAAATGTATTACTTCCTGGTAAAATATTTTATAAATAAATAAATAAATAAAATTTGTAGTGAAGGAAGTCTGCGAGCGTATGAGATTTCCTCCAGAGGCGTTCAGAGGAGCGAGTGGAGGAACGCAGCATGTGTATGTTGGAATTTAGCCAGGGTCTGGGGTTAGAAGGGCGAGGACGGCAGGGAGAAAGCGGGGCATGTAGATCAAGAGAGGAGGATAAGGCAGAGTTGTAGTTCCTGACCAGGTTGTCAGGGTCTGAAGTAGAACTGAGAGAGGAGAGGGAGGAGCGTAAAGTGGAATCAAAAGCTGGTAGGTTAATAGAGCGCAGGTTTCAGCAAAAACGAGGGCGAGATGGAGATGAAGAGGGGAAGAAGCGTGATAGAGAAAATGAGATGAGGTGATGGTCAGAGAGAGGAAAAGGAGAAATGGAGAAATCGGTGAGAGAAACGTTTTAGTGAAAACCAGGTCAAGGTAGTGGCCATCCTTGTGGGTGCTGGCTGCAGTCCACAGTTGCAGGCCAAAAGAAGAGGTTAGAGAGAGAAAGCGGGAGGCCCAAGGAAGAGATGGGTCATCAATGTGGCAGTTGAAGTCCCCAAGGAGAAGAACAGGGGAGTCTGAGGAGAGAAAGAAAGAGAGCCAGGATTCAAAGTGAGAGAGAAAGGCAGAGGTGGGGTGAGTGGAGGTAGGTGGGCGATAGATGACCGCCACATGGACTGGGAGAGGCGAGAAGATCTGGAGTATGTGAACCTCAAAGAAGGGAAAAGCAAGAGAGGGGGGAATAGGGTTCAGTAATGACAGAGAGAGGAGAGCAGGAGCCCCACGCCTCCACCCCTGCCATCAGGGCGCGGAGTGTGGGAGAAGGAAAGGCCACCGTAGGAGAGGGCAGCTTCCAGAGCAGAGTCAGACTGAGTGAGCCAGGTCTCAGTTATAGCAAACAGAAGCAGGGAGTTAGAGAGAAAGAAGTCATGCACAGAGAGGAACTTGTTAGAGAGGGAGCGAGCATTCCAAAGGGCACAGGAGAAAGGAAGAGAGGAGGGAGGGTGGCAGGGGATGGGTATGAGGTTGGAGGGGTTGACACCAGAAGGAGTAGAAGTTGCATGTGGGAGGCGAGGACGAGAGCACATAGAAATAAGGCAGGGACCAGGATTGGGAGAGATATCCCCAGAAGCAAAGAGGAGAAGCATGGAAAGAAAGAGAATGTGTGAGGATGATTTGTAGGGTGTATAGATGTGTGTGACATGTCACAGTGTGTAGTGAGCAGGGAAGCAATGAGGGACTGGGGATAGCCAGGAAGAAGGTAAGGGGCGGGTAAAAGGCGCATCCCGCCGGCCGCACTGGAGACCTAGCCTTATTCAGAACAGGTAATGGATAGCACCACTGTTATTTTGGCCAAAGCTCACTGTAACTAATGAGTTGGATCAGGTAGCAATACTTGTCTCCTTTAAATGCACACAGAGTCCTTCTATTTTCTGTAAATAGGGGGGGGGGCATACAGAAGGTATAAAATAACGTGCAGACAACATTTGTGGGGAGAAGGTAAAAAAGAATGCTTGTTCTTGGGAAACAGTGAAAGATATGTCTCCACACTATGGCTGCTGGTTGGAAAAGGAAGTATGCTTGCCTGTTCAACTAAGAAATACGGCCAGGAGAATCTATACAGCCAGAGATCCTGGGACATACCAATAGGAGCCTGTTCAGTAGTTGCTAGGCAACAGACAGGGAGGGAGGGAAGGTAGTTACATTAGTATCAACAACACACAGAAGAGTGACAGGTGTTGCAGGACAGGGAGAAATATCCAAACTAGATCCAGGACAGCTGTCTCAGCATAATTTTGAACTCTACTTTTCATTGATTGCTCATACCTGTACAAAGCACTTTACCCCCTTCTTGGATAGCGAACCATATCTAGTAAGCAGTCTTTGCCATGATACCACTTTTGACAGAGGAAGACACCTTACAGCAATTTCTATTTCTTACATGCCTCATGCTAAAACTCGTGTGTCTCCATGCTATACTTTCATTGAAATTCAGTTGTTGGAATGTACTTTTTTCGCCACAATGACTCTGGAGGAATTTACACTCTGGCGGATTTCCTTCACTAAAAAAATGTATTCTGTCCTGATTTAACTCTGCTCTTTTTCATACAAAACAGACCTACTTAACCTCTCTTATAAAAAATGTACAAATCCAACCCACAACACCACTTCTCTGTCTTTGACACCCTTCTTCGATGTCCCACCACCAAATGTTCAACTTCTTTCATTAAACACCAAAACGTTGCCAATGATTTCAAGCGCAATGTGGAAGCTACAGTTTATGCAGAGAAATCCCCTCCTGACTTTAAATCCTTCTCTCCATTTACATATGAAGAAGCATCTCTGCTATTATACTCCTCCAATATGTGCGACCTTGACCCTATTCCCTCTCACCTTCTGAAATCTCCAATTTTTACCATGATCCTTTACATTTTAATTCATAAATTTGTTCTAATACTTTCCCATCTTTTTTAAAGTAAGAGTTTGACTATTCTTAAGAATAAAATCCTAGACCCTACCTCTCCTATCACTGTGTCTCCCTCTTTCCTTTTGCTTCATAACTTTTAGAACAAATGGTTTATACTTCACTTTCTCAACACTAAATCTACCTAACCCTCTTCAATCAGGCTTACTTGACAGAAATCACACTCACCAAGGTAGAGAATGACCTTCATTTTGCCAAATCTCAAGGATTCTACTCCATTTTCTGTTTCTTCTTTATCACTCCTCAGCTTCTGATACTGTTGACCACCCTCTTATCCTATACATTATTTACTCTCTTGGTATCCGTACCACTGCACCCTCTAAGGAATTAATCAATACTTGGATTAAAAAAATCACCATAGCACCCCAGAATGATGTATCAGATGTATATATACATCTATCATCTCATCCACACCCAGAAGATCAACCAGATCACTGATGGCCTCTCTTTCTACAGAGCTATTCAGTTACAATGGTTACCATCACTGTTTCCACATACCTTGCTATCAGCAACATCTGTCTGGTTGAATAAATATCAGAGTTAATTTCCTAAGATTGGCAGTTACTTTTGGGATAAAGAAAGTGCCAAGCCTGTATCTAAGCAAAGAAGAAAGGGAGAGGTTTCACTCACTACCACCGATTTGGTGAGGCATGAAGATACAGTGGCGGTTGCCTTTAGCCTCCTGCGGCCGTTTCAGCACGACTTTGAAAACCGCTGGCAGATGCAGTGTTTGATGCGGCATGTTCCGGTATTTAAAGCTGCGGCCGCGTGCATTGTACAGTATTAGCGCTGTGCTTATTTAATTGTTTTCAACTGTTTTCAACATTACAGTCTCACAGTTATGTGAGGTCTGTATTAGAGGTACACAAGCAAGCTACTGTAACATTATGGGCGGCAAGCGTGCAACATTATGGGCGGCGTGCTGTATACAAACTTTCACTGATAACTACAGTACTATTGGCTCTGTCTCGGCATGAATGCGGCATGAACGCGGTGAAGTGTGTGGCATTCGGAAAAAAATACCCAAACAAACCGGAGATGTTGGAGAATAAAAGGGGCCGTGACAGTGTGGAGACATTGGTCCCTTTAGTCAACAACTTTGGACCTAAGAAATACCAAACACAATGTTTATTACAATTTTTTACACAATCTCTTTTTGATATGTGAATCATGCATCCAATCGAATTGCATTAATGGGTATAAATGTATGGGAGTTTCTTGGTGACATTATCCTTGATGAAGCACGATCATGTGTGAAATGCGTTCCAGTATGTCATCCCATTCCAGCGGCGTACCCACGTACATGCCGGTCCAAGCATTATAGTATGAAGAGCCATTTCCGACTAACTTTGGTCACAACTGAATGCCTTTACCTAATTATTATGATTGTCAACCTCTGTTAATATTTCAGAAATGTTGAATGTTTCATCTCAATTTAGAGCATGGCATGCCTATTATTGTTTCATATACTCAATTTGCATTTAACTTACAAATTTGAAGATATGAACATTTAGTTAATGTGTTGGGGGTGGGGAAATGCAGATCTTTTTTATGGCATCATGAGGGTGGTAATTACATAGTTACATAGTTACATAGTAGATGAGGTTGAAAAGAGACATACGTCCATCAAGTTCAACATATACTAAATTTAGACAACAGATACTTTATCCTATATCTATACTTACTTATTGATCCAGAGTAAGGCCAACAAAACCCACCAGTGTCATATTATCCAATGATATCTCATGAGGGAAAAATAAATTCCTTCCTGACTCCAAGAATTGGCAATCGGATTACTCCCTGGATCAGCATCCTTCCCATGTTTACTTTTTTTTTTTTTTTTTTCAACTTTCATTTTTATTTGTGGAAATCCGATCTACAGACACGCACCGCCCATGGGCGTACATTATGGTCAAACCACATTTTTATGAGAAAACAGCTGTCGACACTGACAGCACCAAACGAACCCCAATTAGGGATTTAAGACAAGACGTACTTGACTTACAGGACTGGGGAGAAGACGTATGGTGGAGGGGGAAGAGGGGGGGGGGGCGTTCTTGCGATGTTCTGGAGAGGGGTTGAAGCGACCACAAGTAGATGGAGATTCACTTTGATAGGCCTGTTGCTCATTGTAGTGTGTGGGTGGCCCTAAATAACGTCTCCCTACGTCTATGTCCCGTCTGTCCCATCCAAGGAGAACGCATTTTTCATAC
Source organism: Ascaphus truei (assembly GCF_040206685.1). Taxonomy (NCBI): domain Eukaryota; kingdom Metazoa; phylum Chordata; class Amphibia; order Anura; family Ascaphidae; genus Ascaphus; species Ascaphus truei. The sequence continues at coordinate 294,445,427 of NC_134485.1, forward strand.
TATTAGTGCAAAATTGAGGCGGCGTCCACCCCTGGGATGTTGGTTTGTTCCAGCCTCGGGCCCCAGACTTTTAGAAATTTAGCGCCATAGTCGTTAACCCAACTCGTCAACTGCTCCATCTGGCAGACGTGCCAAATTCGGTTCCTGATTTTGGGGATAATTGGGATCTCATTCTGCTTCCACAGTGCTGCGATCTCGCATCGGGTGGCGGTCGCAAAATGCATGACCAGTTTATGTGTTGTTCTAGACATGCCCCGGGGCCGCCTGCCCACAAGGAACAGCCACGGGTCCAGGGGGATCTCTAAGTCGAGCATCCCTTCCAGCCAGTTTCGAATTTTTTCCCAAATCGGGACCACCCTTGGGCAAGACCACAGCATGTGTTTAAGGTCAGCTAATTCTCCGCACTGTTTAGGGCAGAGCGGCGAATAACCTTTGACAAATTTAGATAATTTGACTGGGATGTGGTACCACCGCATGAGGACTTTATATGCGTTCTCCTTTAATGTGACACATATTGAACTTTTCGCTGCAGTTTACAATATGTATTTCCAGTCGTCGTCCTCTAAAGTCTCCCCTAGCTCTGTCTCCCACTGTCGCATGTATCGTAGGCGGGGGGAGTCCTTACCAGCCGGACAGACTACCTCCCTGTACATCCGAGATGTCAGTCCCCGTGTGTCCGTTGGTCTGGAGCACAGCTGTTCAAAATTAGTTCGTGCAGGACGAACAGGAAATTTGTTATAAAATGCCCTGACCTGGAGGAATCTAAATAATTCTGAATTTGGGAAATTTGATGCCTCTTTAAACCAATCGAACGTCTTGATAGATCCCTTACCCCCCAGGTCCTTTAATCGGTTGTACCCTGCCTGCGTCCACTTTACAAATTAATCACTCGACAGCCCCGGAGCAAAGTCCGGATTGCCCCATAGGGGGGACATTAATTTGTGGGGGGTGGTTAAGTTAGCTTTAAATTTAGATGTCTCCCAGACCGCTAAGGAGTTCGCCACTGCGCAGAGCGGCGTTCCAATGCCTTTCTTGCATTGTTTTGGTAGCCAGATCAAATCTTGAAGTGCCACTGGGGCACAACATTCCCTTTCTAGCTCTGTCCATCTTCTGTTTGTGGGGTCCGTGTGCCATTGAATGATTTGGCCTAATTGTGCCGCTTTATAATACGCCATCAAGCAAGGTACCGAAAGTCCTCCTTTTACTACTGGTTTTGTCAGTAGGCTTTTTGCAATTCGTGGGCGTTTTTTGTTCCAAATAAATTGGATGATGTGAGCTTGAAGGGCTTGGATCTCAGATTTAATTAAAGGTATTGGTAGGGTCTGAAACAGATATAACATTTTGGGCAGTAAATTCATCTTTACACTATGAATTCTGCCGAACCATGATATCCCGTACCCCGCCCATACCCTGAGATCTTCCTTGAGCTTCTTCATCATCTTGGGGAAATTTGCCTTATATAAAGTATTATAATCCCTAGTGATGTATACCCCTAAATATTTGATAGCGGAGGATTGCCACTTAAAATTGAAATTTAATTCTAATAATTTTTCGATTTGGTTTAGGTAGATTGATGTTGAGCGCCTCAGACTTGGCCTGGATAATCTTGAACCCTGAAATCCTGCCAAAGGCGCCCAAGATCTCAAAGACATTGGGCAGGGTTGTCAGCGGTTTAGAGATGGTCAAGATCACGTCGTCTGCATATAGCGCAGCTTTGTGATGCTGTCCCCCCAATTGGATTCCTGATATATTAGGGCTTAATCTAATGTGGGCTGCGAGGGGTTCGATACAAAGGGCAAAAAGTAAAGGGGACAGCGGGCAACCCTGGCGAGTTCCACTTCGAATGTTAAATAGCTCGGAAGGGAAGCCCTGATGCCGCACTTTGGCTGTGGGGCCTGCGTATAGGGCCATTATTGCTTCAAGAAGGCGGCCCCCAAACCCAAACACCCCCAGCGTCTCTCGGAGGTAGGACCAATCGATACGGTCGAATGCCTTCTCGGCATCCAGACTCAACACCATGGACGGAATGTGTTTTTGTCTTGCCAAATCTATCAGATCAATTATCCGTCTGGTGTTATCTGCCGCCTGTCTACCTGCAATAAAGCCTACTTGATCCGGATGTATCAGGCCTGGAAGGACACTACCCACCCTGTTTGCTAATAGTTTGGAGAATATTTTTATGTCCGAATTAATCAGGGAGATTGGCCGGTAGCTCTTGTAGTCTGCCGGGTCCTTACCAGGCTTGTGGATCACCGAGATAGACGCCTGGAGCATCTGGGTCGGGAAGGGCTCTCCTTCCAGGATCCCGTTAAATAACTTCAGAAGATGAGGGGCTAGGGTCTTACAAAATTTTTTATAGTATAAATTTGAGTATCCATCAGGGCCTGGGGCCTTGGCTGGTTTGAGGGACTTAATTACCTCTGTGATCTCTTCCAGGGTGAAATCACCCTGCAGGGCCTCCTTCTCAACCCTGCCCAGGGTCGGAAGCTGTGCCTCAGACAGAAACCTCTTGAGGGCAGCCGATGTTTTTTGGTTATGGGTGACCTTATCTCCATCATACAGTGTAGCATAGTATTTCCGGAATGTTTCCACTATTTGTTTCGGATCAGAGGTAAGATCACCCTGCTGGGTTCTAATTGCTGCTATCCGAAAGTTTGGAAGCTTGTTTCGGAGCTTGTTGGCTAGTAAGGTATCTGGCTTGTTGGCTTTTTCATAAAATCTGCGTTTGGACCAAGCTAACTCCTTCTCGGCCTGGGATGATAACACCAAATTAAGGGCCGCCTTGGTATCTAACAATTCTTGCCACGTGTTCTGGTTTTTATCCGCGGAGTGTTGTGTAGTGAGAAGTGTCAATCTCGCCTGCAGCTCATGTATTTTAGAAGCTTTCTCTCTTCTCCGCTTACCAGCGATATTCATAAGGAACCCCCTAAGAGTAGCCTTATGGGCTTCCCAAAGCGTGGCCTGCGACTGTACGCTTCCCTCGTTTTCTCTAAAGAAATCTTTTATCCGGTCCCGTATCGCCCTTTCGGTGGCCGGGGCCTTGAGAAGAAGCTCATTGAGCTTCCAGTTTGCTCCGGGTCTGTCTAGCCCTACAATCGTGCACCTCAACTCTATAGGCGCATGGTCGGACCACGAGATCTCGTGAATCTCTGTGTGGCCCACCACTGGAACCACTCTGTTTGATACCAGGAAGTAGTCTATTCGGCTATATCTGTCATGGGGATGTGAGTAGAAAGTATATTCTCGGGTCACCGGGTGTTGCTCTCTCCAGATATCCGTCAACTGACAGTCTTGAAGGCCCTTGCGGAGGGTTAATATGTCCTGTCTGTGGGTAGTGTTAGGTTGGGTGCATCTGTCAAGGTCAGGATCCAGTGTGCGGTTCAGGTCCCCAGCGAGGAAGGTATTTCCCTTTGCCATTTTATGTAGTATGGAGAAAAACTGTTCAAAGAAAACAGGGTTTTGTTCGCACGGGGCATATACTGATGCTAGTGTTACCTGTTGATTTTGTATCGTGCCCGTTAAGATTAAGAATCTACCCTGTGGGTCAGAGTATTGCTTATCTATGGTCAGGGCAAGCCTGTTGTGCATGATAATTGCTACGCCCCTCTTTTTGACATTTGCCGATGCCAGGTGGAATGTTTTATAGCTCTTATCTAGAAATTTCGGGTGGTTTACGCGGGAAAAATGAGTTTCCTGTAGGAAAATAATGTCGGCCTTCCGCCGGATATATTCCCTAAAGGCAATTCTCCGCTTAACGGGACTGTTGAACCCCTTCACATTATGTGAAACCATAATAATCTCATTACTCATCTGAACAGTATATCGTGAACCATCTACGTAACCGCCGTTGTTGGACCGGTAGGTATCCTGTCTCCTGATGTCTTTTTCGCCGATCAGTCTCCCGCTTCTCTCTCTCCGTGAACCAAGCCTTTGTTTCTGGGATTGACATCCAGGGAGGGCTGACACAAAAGGGGGGTGGGGAGGGGAACATATAGACAAATAACAAAGACAAAACAGATATCAGAACATGGGTCACGTGGCATTGGCACCCGTGCCGCAGACCCGTGATCCTCGCCCCTGGGTAACCGACGGGGGGGGGGTTCCCGCACTCCCTCTTGGCTCAGCGCCGTGTGGGAGATTACGGGGGCTATTTCCCCCCCCCCCCCCGGTCCTCTGTCGTGGGGAGTCCCGCCATATGGAACGTGTGTTTGCATATTCGCTGGGGCTGGTGCAACTTTAATCCAGAACCATTTAAAACTTGTAAAACTTGGGGTTTATTTTAACTGCGATAAACTAGTAACTTGGACGACCCCTCCTCCGGCTGGGCTCCCGACTGTGTTCCACACGGGGCTTACCGCCGGGGCTTCAGGCTCCTCGTTGCTAGCGCCAGGTGCCGTGCCGAGTCCCAGTTTCTGTAGGAACTTGTTCCCCTCCTCTGGTGCTTTGAGGTGTATGGGTCGCCCGATACGGATCACCATGAGGCCGAAGGGGAACGTCCACCGGTACCGGACCGCTTTCTCCCTTAGCACCCTGGTAACAGGCCACAGGTCCCTCCGTCTGGCCAGTGTGATGGGTGACAAATCCTGATACACCGCAATCTTAGCTCCCTCAAACGCCATGAAGGGGGTATTTCGTGATTTTTGTAGAATCTCCTCCCGTGTGTGGTAATGATGTAGACGCACTATAACGTCTCTAGGGAGTTCATTGGGCTGGGGGCGAGCGCGCAATGCCCGATGGCAGCGGTCCATCACGAGCCTCTCTTTTGGGGACTCCGGGCAGATATGCTCCATCCAGCGCCCTACAAATTCCTCACAGTCCCCAATGTCCTCAGGGATGCCGCGAAGGCGCACATTATTGCGGCGGTCCCTGTTTTCGGCGTCCTCTTGCCGGTTCCGTATTTCATTAATCTGGGACTGGAGATCCGCCGTGATTTTAGCGCCCTTCTGAATTGCTTTTGCGTTCGCGTCGACCCGCACCTCTAACTCCTGTGTCCGGGCCCCCAGACCTCCTACTTCCTTGGCCAGGGCTCTTATCTCTGCTTGCAGAACGTCTTTTAAATCTTGAAAGAGCCGCTCAATATCCGGCAGCAGCCCCTGGTTGTCTGGGTTCTCTTCTCCCTCTGACTCAGAGCCTGTTCTTGATGCGGGGGCCATTGCTGAGGCCGCTCTGCGGGCTCTGCTCTCGCCGAAATATGCTGGTAAGCCCCGCTTTCCTGGGGTTTTCGCCAGTTTCTTTGACATCCTCGGGTTATTGTGCAGCGTTTGTGCTTTTTTGGTGTAAATCGGTGTAGTTATTCGTCTATTTTGCTTACTTATGTTGGAGAGGGGCACAGAGCTACAGGATTATGCCTCCATGCTCTCCAATCTCCCAGCATGCACCTCAACCTTTTTTTTTTTTTTAACAAATCCATTCTATCTGCCATCATAGTCTCCATGGGTAATGAATCCCACATTTTAACTGCCCTAACTGTAAATAACCCTTTCCTTTGTTGCTGGTGAAATCTCCTTTCCTCCAACCTTAAGGGATGTCATTTGTACTGCTCTTGAGATGAATAGTTCTTTTGAAAGCTACCTGTACTGTCCCCGAATATATTTGTATAGAGTTATCATGTCCTTTCTTAGACGCCTCTTTTCTAATGTAAATAAATGTAATTTAGCTAGCCTCTCCTCAAATTAGATTGTCCATCCCCTTTATTAATTTGGTGGCTCTTCTCTGCACTCTCTCTAATTCCATAATATTTTTTCTAAGGAGTGGTGCCCATAATTGTACTCCATATTCAAGGTGTGGTCTTACTAATACTTTGTAAAGGGGCATAATTATGTTTACTTCCCTTCCATCCATTGCCCCTTTAATGCAAGATAAGATCTTGTTTGCCTTTGCAGCTACTGCATGACTGTGGCGATGGAGGGGATTTGGCCCGGGATTAAAGGGGTTGCACCCCATTTGGCCACCCCTGACCCCACCAGGGAGACGAGGGGTTAACTGGACTGAGGTCCAGAAATGTGATTTCACCCCTGTTATAACCTGTAAATGTGTATTTTCCTGTGGCCCCTCGGTTATTGTACCTCAGTTTCTGCACCCCACACACTAGAATCCATCCGGGAGCACAAGGGTTAATAGTCCGTTAATACTGTGTCTCCAGGTATGGACAAAGCAAAGAAATGTCTCTGAAGCTATCAGGATGACAGATGGCCCTAGAGTGCCAATGGCTAGAACTTAAGTTTTGTTCAAAAGGTTTTATTACCCTCCCTGTCTGTGAGTATGGGGGAGGCGCATACCATAGCAGTTTTTAAGTGTCCCACTTATCACTGTCCAACACAGGTTATCTTGTCCAAGATCCGGAGGGGTAGCTGGCCTGGCATTCCATTTGCACATGTGGGGCCTCAGAAAGGAGACCCCAGAGTTCTACTGCACATGTGCCAGCTAGCAGGGGGGGCCTGTCCTAAAATGTGTTCCCCCATCCAAGACTGGCTGGAGATAATTGCAAACCAATCACAGCTTCTTAATGTTACAGATAGAGGGAGAAAAGGTTTATAACCTGCTGTTCCCCATCTATCCTTTGTCTTCATTTTTGGTCTTGATGCAAATGTCTTGATGTCTGCATGTCATCAGGCCTGTGTCTTTTATGACCTGCCTGCTTTGCTGAGATGTCAACGGAATTATGGGAGAGGTGGCAGTTTGTGATCCTGCTGACTTTCTTGCCCTAATCTTTAAGTAAGTGTCTATATTTTGCCTGTTATTGTATAATCTGTTGTGTTCACCTTTATCAAGGAATAAATTATATTTATCATATCTAAGTCTCGTCCCAGTTCAAACCCAGGTATATATATATTTATATATAGTTTTGGTGTAAATTACAGCCTGTCGCAAGCTCTCGTGACAATGACTTTGGGCACTATTGCTAAGCCTGCTGTCTACAAGCACTTCTAAATCCTTCTCCATCAAGGATTTTCCCATATTTATCCCCATTTCATTTGTAATTCGCCTGTTTATTCTTGCTTCCCAAATGCATAACCTTATATTTATCTGTATTAAACCTCATATGCCATTTACCTGCCCAAGTTTCCAGTCTCTCCAAGTCCTTCTGGAGAAAAATTACATCCTGCTCTGATTCCATTACCTTACACAATTTAGTATCATCAGTAAAGATGGAGACTTTGCTCTCTATCCCAACCACAAGGTCATTAATAAACACGTTAAAAAGCAGTAATATACTACTAGATCACTTATTAAAAATACAAAAAAAAAGAAGAGTTCAAAAATCAATTGCCAGGACATACTTGAAAACGAGAGGTAACTCTCAATGTATTACTTCCTGGTAAAATATTTTATAAATAAATAAATAAGTAATGTAGTAATGTGGATGGAGGGTGAGAGCGAGCGTGGAGCGGAGCGAGTGCGGCGGGGCACTGTCCTTTTGCTTATTTTGGTGTTGTATTGTATTGTATTGTATTGTATTGTATTGTATGTCTTTATTTATAGCGCCATTAATGTACATAGCGCTTCACAGTAGTAATACATGTGGTAATCAAATAAATAACAGATAATATAAATAACAGGTCATGGGGATAAGTGCTTTAGACAAACATAACATTAAGGAAGAGGAGTCCCTGCCCCGAGGAGCTTACAATCTAATTGGTAGGTAGGGAGAACGTACAGAGACAGTAGGAGGGAGTTCTGGTAAGTGCGTCTGCAGGTGGCCAAGCTTTATGGATCATGTGTTCAGAATATCCACAGTGCTATTCGTATGCTTCTTTAAGCAAGTGTGTCTTAAGGTGGGTCTTAAAGGTGGATAGAGAGGGTGCTAGTCGGGTACTGAGGGGAAGGGCATTCCTGAGGTGTGGGGCAGTCAGTGAAAAAGGTTTAAGGCAGGAGAGGGCTTTAGATAAAAAGGGGGTAGAAAGAAGACATCCTTGAGCAGAACGCAAGAGTCGGGGTGGTGCATAGCGAGAAATTAGGGCTGAGATGTAAGGAGGGGCAGAAGAGTGTAAAGCTTTAAAAGTGAGGAGAAGAATGGAGTGTGAGATGCGGGATTTGATTGGAAGCCAGGAGAGGGATTTCAGGAGGGGAGATGCTGAGACAGATCTAGGAAAGAGTAGAGTGATTCTGGCAGCAGCATTTAGGATAGATTGTAGGGGAGACAGGTGAGAGGCAGGAAGGTCGGACAGCAGGAGGTTACAGTAATCAAGACGGGAGAGAATGAGGGCCTGAATCAGAGTTTTAGCAGTCAAGCAACAGAGGAAAGGGCGTATCTTTGTTATATTGCGGAGGAAAAAGCGACAAGTTTTAGAAATGTTTTGAATGTGAGGGGCGAATGTGAGAGAGGAGTCGAGTGTGACCCCTAGGCAGCGTGCTTGGGCTACTGGGTGGATGATCGTAGTTCCAACAGTAATGTGGAAGGAGGTAGTAGGGCCAGGTTTGGGAGGAAGTATGAGGAGCTCTGTTTTAGCCATGTTGAGTTTAAGGCGACGGAGGGCCATCCATGATGATATAGCAGAGAGACATTCAGAAACTTTGGTCTGTATAGCAGGTGTAAGGTCAGGTATTGAAAAGAATATTTGTGTGTCGTTAGCATAGAGGTGATATTTAAACCCAAAAGATGTTATTAGGTCACCTAGAGAGAGTGTGTACAGAGAAAAGAGAAGAGGTCCCAGGACAGAGCCCTGGGGTACCCCCACAGAGAGATCAATAGAGGAGGAGGAGGTGTTATCAGAAGAGACACTGAAAGTACGATGGGAGAGGTAGGATGAGATCCAGGATAGAGCTTTGTTCCGAATGCCAAAAGTATGGAGAATGTGAAGGAGAAGAGGGTGGTCCACTGTGTCAAATGCTGCAGAGAGGTCGAGTAATATGAGCAGAGTGTAATGACCTCTGTCTTTGGCAGCATGGAGGTCGTCAGTTATTTTAGTGAGGGCTGTTTCCGTGGAGTGAGCAGTGCGGAAGCCAGGAGGGAGACAGGTCGATAGTTAGAAAGACAGGTAGGGTCAAGCTTGCTGTTTTTGAGTAATGGTATGACTGTTGCATGTTTGAAGGAGGATGGAAAGGTTCCAGAGCAGAGGGAGGAGTTAAAAATATGTGTGAGCGTAGGGATTATAGTAGGAGCAAGAGGTTTTAAGAGATGGGAGGGAATGGGGTCAAGAGGGCAAGTGGTAGAGAGAGAAGTGGCGATCAACAGTGACACATCCTCCTCTGAGACAGTGGAAAAAGAGTCAAGGAAGGCAGAAGGAGAGTTAGGAAGATGTAGGATGGGATGCGTGTAGGATTGGAAGAAGAAACAGAGGGGATGTTCTGACGTATGGATTCCACCTTTTCCTTAAAATAGTCAGCAAAGTCCTGAGCGGAGATGGAGGAAGGAGAGGCAGCTGAGGGTGGTTTGAGTAGAGTATCAAAGACAGAGAACAGTCGGCGTGGGTTAGACTTGTGCATGTTGATTAGTGCAGAAAAGTAGGCTTGTTTAGCTTGCGAGAGAGCAGAGTTGAAACAGGATAGCATAAATTTGTAGTGAATGAAGTCTGCTAGATTGTGAGACTTCCTCCAGAGGCGTTCAGAGGAACGAGTGGAGGAACGCAGCATGCGTGTGTGGGAATTTAGCCAGGGTCTAGGGTTAGAAGGGCGAGTGCGGCAGAGAGAAAGTGGGTCATGTAGATCAAGAGAGGAGGACAAGACAGAGTTGTAGTTCCTGACCAGGTTGTCAGGGTCTGTAGCAGAGCTGAGAGAGGAGAGGGAGGAGCGTAAAGTGGACTCAAAGTCAGGTAAGTGAATAGAGTGCAGGTTTCTGCAGAACCGGGGTGTAGATGGAGGTGGAGAAGGGGAGAAGCGAGATAGAGAAAATGAGATGAGATGATGGTCAGAGAAAGGAAAAGGGGAAATGGAGAAATCGGAGAGAGAGAAGTTCTTAGTGAAAACCAGGTCTATGTAGTGGCCATCCTTGTGGGTTCTGGCTGCAGTCCACTGTTGAAGGCCAAAAGAAGAGGTTAGAGAAAGAAAGCGGGAAGCCCAAGGGAGAGAGGGGTCATCAATGTGGCAATTGAAGTCCCCAAGGAGAAGAACAGGGGAGTCTGAGGAGAGGAAGAAAGAGAGCCAGGATTCAAAGTGAGAGAGAAAGGCAGAAGGGGGATGAGTAGAGGTAGGTGGGCGATAGATGACCGCCACATGAACAGGGAGAGGAGAGAAAATCTGGACAGTGTGAGCCTCAAAGGAGGGAAAAGCAAGAGAGGGAGGAATAGGAAGGGTTCGGTAACGACACAGAGAGGAGAGCAGGAGCCCCACGCCTCCACCCCTGCCATCAGTGCGCAGAGTGTGGGAGAAGGAAAGGCCACCGTAGGAGAGGGCAGCTTCCAGAGCAGAGTCAGACTGAGTGAGCCAGGTCTCAGTTATAGCAAAGAGAAGCAGGGAGTGAGAGAGAAAGAAATCATGCACAGAGAGGAACTTGTTAGAGAGGGAGCGAGCATTCCAAAGGGCACAGGACAAAGCGAGAGAGGAGGGAGGGTGGCAGGGGATGGGTATGAGGTTGGAGGGGTTGAAACCAGAAGGAGTAGAGGTTACAGTTGGCAGGCGAGGACGAGCGCATGTAGGAATAAGACAGGGACCAGGATTGGGAGAGATATCCCCAGAAGCAAGGAGGAGAAGCATGGATAGAAAGAGGATGTGTGAGGATGATTTATAGGGGTGTGTTTTAGTGCAGGGGATATAGCTGTGTGGTGTCAGAGGACGCAGGTAGGAAAGGAGTTCATGTGAACAGAGAAGTGGTGAAGGAAGGAGAGATTGAGATATATGAATGGAGTTAGAGACATACTGAGGCTGGTAAAAAGAAGTGCATAATTTGAGAAGAAGTGAAGTCACAGCAAATATAAATGGTAAAGGCAGCATCACAGCAGTAATGATGCAGTCTGGTATTGATGATATCCTCCTTTCCAGCGTAGTTCAAATGCAGGAATCAGGGCCAGATGGGGTGTCCACTTCTTCCTCACTTCTTTTGAACTTCCTTTTAAACTTCAGTTGTTCTATAGTCATGCCACTTATGATGGGCCACTTGGATATGGGCTGCAGGCAGACTAGCTGTTCTCACTGGGTTTATATAGGCCTAAAAAGTCCCCTGACAGTGTGGTTCTGTCTGCTTAATTAGCACATCTGAGGCACATTCAAACAAATGGTTTTCTACACAGTGTTGTGGTTTAATATAAATATGTTTTCACAGCATGTCAACCCTCAGTATTTTACACATTGCTCGTCCTCCAGCTAAATGAATTATAGCTTCCTATTAAAATAAATAAATAATATTCAATGCCGTCAACTTGTAGCTTTCATCTTTAGAAGTACAGCTGAACCCCTTTATAATGCGGTCCTTGGGGGCAACAGAATGAGACCGCGTTTTAACCGGGATTGTGTTAACATTTTGCCGTGCGATAGCCGATCTCTCTGTAAAAATGTATTAATGTTCAATTCATACATGGTGTAGGTGTGTGTAACTAAATGTAAAAATGCAACAATATGCTTCTTCTTTGGCAGATTTTTTTTTATAAGTTTCTCAAAAGTCCTCTCTTGTAATCCATAAAACATAGTTGTTTCAGACCTTCACCAAAATGAAAGCTCTCCCTAATGCAACTCCATATCTAATATTTGTAACATTCTTTTTTCTGAAATATATAGTGCTAAAAACCACAAAATAGTAGAACTTATAAATATTTAGGAGTGTGAAATATATATCTCTTGGAGCCAATATTTTATAATACGTATAAGCTGGCTGCTTCAGTAACAAGAGAGCAAGAGCAGCTGACAGCTTTTCTAGGGCAAGAGGTTCCAATTGGGTCCTGGGTTGTTGCATGGGTGGGAGGTGGTATCCCTCCCCCCCAGTCGGTGACCCTTCGAGTCCCCCCTCTCTCTCTCTCTCTCTCTCTCTCTCTCTCTCACTCCTCCGTCTTCCTCTCATACTGTACTTTCCCATCTCCCTCTTTCATCTCCTTCTTTCATCTCCCTCTCTCTCAAACACATACTTTCCCTCTCTCTCACTCTTCCCCCTCTCTTTTCTCTTCACCTTCATCTCTCACTCATCCCCTCTCTATATCTCCCTAGCCTCTCTCTCTCACTGTCCACACTTCTCTCACTGATCTCTCTCTCCTTCCCTCTCTTTTCCCCCTTTCCTCACTCCCCATTTCTCTATTGCACCCTTTTTCCCACTCACTCTCCCCCATTTCTCTCTCTATCTCCCCTTTTCTCTCTCTTTTCCCCCTTTATCTCTCTGTTCCCCCTTTCAATCTCTCTCTCTCTCTCTCTCTTTACCTCTTTCTTCTGGTGGGCCTTGACCTGCAGGAACAGACTGCCGGGGTGGGCCCCCCTCCGCTGCCGGGCATGGGACAGATATCCCCGCTGTCGACGAGACAGGAGTTATAGAATATAATAGATATAGACAGTCACTTCATATATGGTAGTAGGTGAACTGCATGGTAAACCCATTCACTTTATTGGGCTAATCACACACAGCAAAGCCACATTTACTATGTAAAGTTATTACAGTTCCTTGTACATACTGTTGATAAAGAAGCGAGATAAGCAATATACTGTATCTCCGTATGCCTCTAGATTAGATTGTTTACTCCTTTTGATAGGAACTCACTATACCTGTACTTTTTTACAATGCACAAAGCTCATTTCTCTAGTAGCACTGCACAAAAATAAATAATTATACAAATCTTATAATTGGCTCAAGGAATTCTGAAAGTGTAATAATATCATGAAAAAAACAAGCAGAATAATCTATTATTAAATCTAAATGAATAATTAAACTTTAAACAAACTCATTAGTCATGTATGTTTTTCTTAAGCGCTTGTATAAAAAATACAGCAACATTAGTCTTCCATACTGCTACATATTTAATCGTATAAATAGCATGTTTCTAATAGTACTGTAGATTTTGCACCAATATCTACATTTTGAAAACTAGGAAAAAGAGAAACTGTAAAGTAATTGAAAGTTTATAACAGGCAGATGGAAATAAATTCGTTTCATAGCATGCTGGGTTAGCAAATTATTTGATAAATGTGCTATACTGCTTACATTCTTTTTTTCAAGTAACCTCGTCCTGCAGAACATATTTGTGAAGTCACATTTAAGGCTACACAATATCAATTGTAGACATGCATATGTATTGTACAATTATTGGAAAATAGCATCTTTTTCCTACATTCACTTTTTCTCTTCTGGCAGCCAGACAATTTGAGCCTCATTTCACTTTTAAGGCTCACGTTTCCTGGTTCCATGCTATCAAGAGAGCATGTAATATCAATACAATTACTATGCACATGTTACATAGTTTCTTCCTTACTATTCTATTCCTAAAGAAGGTAATTTAAATAAAAATCAAAAGCTCCAATAAGCAGGTATAGAACAAACTAGTCTTACTTTATCTGACACAGCTCAATGAAGTAGCTAACAACTAGGAAGAGAATAATGGGAGCTATGGTTTTCTCTCACCCCCCTCCTCCCTCTTCCCCCTCTCTCCCCTCTCCCTCCCCCTCCCCCTCTTTTTCCATCCCTCTCCCTCTCCTTCTCTCCCTCTCCTTACAGCTCATTCTATTCTCATACCAGTTGTTAGCTGCTTCATAGAGCTGTCTCAGCTAAAGTAAGATTAGTTTGTGTTGTTCAGTATATATACACTATTATATCTTGGTTGGCATGCATCAATAAATCACTAATTTATTCTTTACCTATGTGTCCAGTGCTGGTAATGATATCCCTTTGAGGATTATTTTTCATACTATCTTTGATGCCTTTACTGTGCACAAAGTAGTCTCAAAACACTGCTTTTCTGTGATACTGTACACACACAATGTATTATTGTTAGTGCTATAATTTTAATTTGGGGGGATTGTAGAGTGGTTTGCTTTATCAAAATGTTGGCATTTTAGAATGACAAATACTGTACATTACTTTTGTTATTTACTTAACTAGAAGTATAGGCATATGTTTTAGAATCAAAATACCTCTAATCACATGGGGAATGATCTATTTTTGCAGCTTAATCATGATTTCAATTAAGATTTAAACCAGCACAGATTCATTCATCTCTACCCTGGAGCTCTGAGGGCAGTGTCCCAGTTGTGTTGGTTTAAAGTTATATATTCCTAGGATGTCTTTTGCAAATGCGATATCCATCCCTGGTATTCCTGACAAAGTGGACTAAGGGGCCTATTCACTAAACTTCATAAATTTAAGATAAGTGGTTGGCCACTAAGGTAATGAAGTTATGCGAAACCGGTGATCCAGAAAATAATCCCTACAGTCAATATCACTCATATGTAGAAAAATTATTTAAATGGATGAATGGGAAGTAGATAGAGTTGAACATGTAGTAATATGTAGCGATGTTAAACATTTAACATGGATCACCGGTCCCTCTGGGCCTTGTTATTCAGTTATTATTTTATCTATATGTATCTTTCCCTACTGCACCGTTCACTCCTACTATTTTTTGTATACATTTACATCCACCAGGAGTGCTGGTATCCCGTCGTTCTTTCACTGAAGTTATTCTATTAATTTTTATGACCTAGAATTGAAGCAGGGGTCTCCGGAGCTGAAATGAATGTGGTTCAGCTTCGGAGATCCCCGGATTCAATCCTATGTAGTAAAAATAAAAAAACTCTGTCTGATACAAATCCCGATTCCGATCTCGCCATCATTTAGGTGATGATAAAAAAAAGTGAGTATTTAAACCGTGATTTGCACCTTGGAGCTTTGTGAATAGCAGTTACTGGCAAAAACTTTGAGTTGCTGCATTTTTTGAGCTACCACACTTGTCATAGCAAGAGTACTAATGATCGTTAAAAAGCCATTTACACGCGATTTGGCCATGTTATCGAAGCTTTGTGAATAGCTATACTGTATATGCAAAATCGCGTGTAAAGTGCATGTAACAAGTGTTATCTCACCTATCAAAGTTTTGGGAGTTGGTCCCTAAATCTGTGAAATGCATAGAGATAATCTGTGCAGAGGTTCTAAAGAAATCCTTGAGATGCTGAGATGCTGGTGCGCATGCTGAATTAGAGAGTGTTCAAGTGAAACTGAGTTCTGAAGTCCGGGCACTTCTAGTGACGTCACAAGGTTCACAACAAGTGCAGAGGAACACCGACACTGTGGCAGACGGCAGAGCACTAACATCGAGCCTCTAAACCATTGATGAACCAGCAGTATAAGAGCATGTGACACCTGACAGTGGAGGAATCCACCAGTTGCTGCCTAAGGACGTTGTGTAGTGCCAGCAGTGGACCGTCAGATACCAGGACACTATTTACATAAACTGTAAAACTCTGACACTCATTTACAGTGTGTTGTTTTATATTTTTTCACTGCTTGATTTTAAAACTTCTTTTTATTTGTGTACTATGTATTTTCACTTTTTTTCTATACTACATAAGTTATTTTCCTTTGAGGAGACATACAGTAAGAAGCTGAAACTAGACACCAGGAGATCTACATTATTTCAATAAATTACTCTATGGATTTGAGGAAAAAAATAAAATAAATATATATGTAGCCCCCTTTCCCTATGCCTATGGGAACTACGCGGGCAACTATGCATGCTGCTGTACCTGTCTGCTCACAGGAAGCCTAAGGCTCCGCCTCTGGGAGCCTGGAGTGCCTCCGCCTCTGGGAGCCTCTCCTTGTGTGCAGTGCCTCCATCTTTGAGGGATCCCAGCATTGGTGGTATCCCCCTCACATGAACCGATACACAGTAATAAGTAATACACCACACAATGTATATAACTAAGCTTTACTGTACACACATACTAACACAGATAACATACAACAACCAGTGCCCACAGTATAAACCCAGTGACACAACACATAGTGGTTCCCCCAAAGTACTGAGGGTGCTGAGGCACCAATAACCCTGTGTGTCCTGTCAAAGCAATCCCACCCAAATGTGAGGTAGTACTACCCCCTATAGATGTAGTTGCATGTTGGATACCTACCTGGGTACTCCAGTACCCAGGTGCTGCTTGGCGTGGTGAGTTGGAGTGGGTCCCACATAGTGGGGCCTCCAATACCTTATTTTACTACAGCCCCTCCCAACATTGACTGCACACAACTGCCCCCCCCCCTTAACCCTCACCCCCTCACACCCTCACCCCAGTCAACTCTGCAAACCCTGAATAGGCCCTAGCATGGCAATGCAGCAAAACATAGTCTGCACACACATTGACGTGGCTCATAACAGCTCCATGCAACATTACCTACCTCTGTGATATGAACCTGGTATGTACCTCAACTTTGTTCGTTCTTATGGCTTCATGAAAATGTTAATCTCTCTATCCACTACAAATTCCTCCCTCCTGGGCCACACCCAACATCACCATACACCCTGGATTACTCAAAAGCCTTGAACTATCTACTGAATGTTGGTGGAGAACTCTGAAAAGCAGCACACCAACCACAGCTCACTCTAATGGCAAACATCACAAATGTACACCTTGCGAACAACTATTTAAATTTCTACTCATGCTGTTACTCTCTTTAGCAGGCACTATTGAACTTAACCCGGGCCCTCCTTTTTCAACTCTGTCCCATACCCCTGAGTACCCCCCCATCAAATTCCAAAAAGGTCTATCTGTCGCCCATATAAATATCCGGAGCCTACTGCCAAAACTGAAGGAACTTAGGGCATGGTGCCTTATGCATAAACCCAAAGCCATCGTACTCACAGAAACATGGCTAACCCCTAAAACCCCTGATGCAAGTATCGCCATTCAGGGATACTCAATTTCTAAGAGAGAAAGGTCAAAGAGAGAAGGAGGGGTCCTATTTTATATTGCAGACACCTTACAATTTACACTGTTAAATTGCCCCCCAAGCCCAACCTCTTTTGAAATCCTAATTGGCAAAATTACCTATCTTGGTTGCTGGCATCTACTGCCCCCCTAAAGCCCCTCTCCAGTCCCTGACTGATATCACCCAGTTTCTTGGCTCCATTTCCTCTCTGAATGAGAAGAGTGAGCTTCTAGTTCTTGGGGATTTCAACTTCAATTGGCTCGACCCTAAAAACCACAAAATCCAGAATCTGTGCTTTAGCGCCGGGTCCCTGAAAGCATGTGGCCTTGTGCAACAGCACCTGTGGCACCTGCCTAAAGCCGACAGTTTGTGCATTCCATTTAGACTGCTGTTTAAAGACTCTGGTCTATGAAGATAAGCTCCATATGATTTTAGGAAAAGCACATGATCTATTGTTAGCATTGCCAAATGGCTTCTCCAAAAATACTGGACCCAATGGTGAAAGGTGCGATGCGCTCGAGACACACACACACACCTCTCCACCACATGCTATTTCTGTCTCTCATTGGTCTCGGGCTCATAACACCTCCTCCTGCTAGGCTGTATTAACTAGTAGCAGCCAGTCAAGATGAAGGAAGCTACTCAGCTCCCTAGCAATAGCCCTGCTCTGATTCCTGTGTACCCCAAAACCAGGCAGGTCACTATGTACAGAGGGGTAATACCGGACACATACATGTCCAGAATTACCTCTAATTTTTTACTTACAGAGTGTTCAAATACCGGACAGTCCCATTCAGTACTGGACACCTGGCAACCCTATTTTGTAGATAATACACTAATCACAGAATATGCTAAAAAAAAGACTAATGTAATAAGAGCTGTATTGCAATATAATGTACATAATTATTGTACACTATAATGAATATATGTTTACAAATAAGTATTATAAAGATATATTTATATGCAGTAGATTTATAATTGGAGAACTCATTAGAACTGCATTCTGGCACATTTGAGATGGGACATAAGAAATATATATATATTGTTATAATCTGAAAATATTAGGAATGGGATTGGAATACTACTGGGAGGAGGTGAATAAAAAAAATTATTCACTTTTATTTATTGTACTTTAGTTGTAAAATCTCTTTTCTTTGTTTAGGATTCTAACACACTTTTCTCTAAAAAAAAATATGACAGTCTATATTTGTGGTATTTTTGTTAGGGACAGGTGAAATAATCCTAAAGATTTGAGAGAGTATAATTTTGCTGAAGGTTTAGACAAATGTTTTGCTCTCTGGCATAGTTGTATAGGCCACAATGGCAGTGGTGGGGGTAATACTGTATGTCCATGAGAACATTTCTGTAAACAATGGTTTATAAATCCATGTTATTTGATATACATTTGCCTCAAACCATAAAAATATCACACATTTTTATCTACAACATCTGTATGCTAATAATGGTGCCCATGTACCAAATCGCAAAAAATGGGGTCATATTTACAAAAAAAATTCTCTAGATTCTTACATTGCTGCAGATTTTTAAGCAAGAAAGTTAACATCCCCACAGACCTGGCAGATGTTTGAAAAAAAAAAAACATGCACAGAGGCGCACAATTTGATACATTGCATTATAATCTGTGTGTCTTCTAAATCCATTTTAACTCCTCCTTGTGACACTCCCTAAATCACAAGCTAACACATAAAAACTATAGCAAACTCCTTGATGATATTTTTTTATTGAATTTACATTGATTTAATTCCAAAATGACCTTGATACATAGACTCCCAGTGTTTGTGTGTATGTATTTTATTTTACACAAAGTAGTCTTAAAATCATTGAACTCTTCAGTCTCCCATTTGCTGTAGATAATGATAAAAAGTTTAACATTCCAGTAAATAAAATGAGCTCATGATTTCAACTACTGTATCAATGGTAATATGTGTCTCACAATCGTTGATCTGAAATGATATTCATATTTATTTGGTTGTTAAATTCTAAATGTCTAGATTCCTAACAATAATCTTTAGAAAAGCAAAACACTACGTTTTGATCTACAAACACATAACAGCCTGTAATGCAGATTTATTGGACAAGTCCTAAATGTTATCCTTTGTAATTTAAAACCTTTCTTTTTTTTCTTTACTGCTTTCAAATGGACTGTGTGCTAAGTTAATAGCAAATGGGATAGACTGAGAAAATAGCTAGAAATATCCCATCACTGTAAATGCTCTTTGATGTGAATTTTATTTCTGTTTATAAACCATATCAGCTGCGTCTGAGTTACGTAAATACAATTCTCAAATAGAACGCATGAAGCATTTTAAACAGGAGCTGGTCGTATACATAGGAAAGGCTCAAATTTGTCGTCGACTCCCAAAATGGTTTCACATTCTTTCTGTTTTGTGAATAATGCCTTGAAATTGCATCCGGCAAAAATGTATTAAGATTGAAGGCTGGTCAGTAATTGAACGTGAATGATTTTAGTGTTTTAACTTCAGAAAACAGATTGGATGTTCCAGGAGCAACGCTTTACTTCCTTTCTAGCAGCCAGCCCTCTCCATACCTTTCCCATTTTTTTCCCTTGACATACTTTATGCATTGCTGAATTCTACCAGGTCTATTTCAGCTCATCTATTACAACACAGTTAAAAGGAACCTGCTGTGTAACCTTCGCACAGAGGGTTGTTGTTCAAGTCTTAATTGGATTACCTAGAATTGCTTTTAATGATGGCAAGGTTTTTAACATGACGCTGGTAAAGATGCTTCAGATTATATGTAGCTGACAAATTTTTGTAAACGACCAAACAATCAGATACGTGGATTATCTAGACTTGTATTTAATGCTGGCAAGGTTTTTAATATGATATATGAAGATGCTGTACATTTTATGTACTCTTCTCAGTGATCAAAATCCACTATGTATATATTTGTTTAGCTGCATATCAATGAAATTATGTATCTTTTTTTATTTTGTTGCTACAGTATGCCCAATTTGATGTTAGCTAAAACCCATGTGACTTGAGCATGCTGATCCTTTTCAAAACAATTATTAGCCAAGGAGATGTGTCATAGGTTAAACAGATCTCACAAAATGTTGATCTGAAGTCTAGTTAATTAAAGCAGGTCAGACAGAACTTTTTTCAAAATATATATACTGAAGTAAAAGTCACAAGACCTTTGTTTTGCAATTGTTAAATGTGTTAGTACAATATTCCACCAATTAATAATAATAACTTAATAATAACATTATGAATATAGTGCTTTTCTCCCAATGAACTCAAAGAGCTTCACTGTAACAAAAAGAGAAAAAGAATAAAACATTTAAGGTTATAAACAAGACCAAACACAAGTAAAGATACAATACAGGATGGGACGCCACTGTAGCTATTTAGTGCAGTTTGTGGTTCATTAATGAAGTGCTTGGTAAACACGTAGGTCTTGAGACTGTTTTTATAGATTTCCAGAGAGGGAGCCTCTCGGACTGTATGAGGCAGACTGTTTCAGAGAGTGGGAGAAGTGTGGCTAAAATCTCAGGCCCAAAGGACGTCAAAGAGATTCTGGGAACTGTAGATGTAGATATACACAGGTGCTGTGCGCTTTTACATTTAACTTTTTAATAGACCAGAAACTTACACTTGTAAGAATTTCCTTACAAATACATATGGAAAAATATTATTCTAAGTATTGATCAAAGAACAGAATTACTACATTAAATAGTACATGAAATATTAGCTCTTTTAGAAAAGTCTTCCTAATTATATATTTAAGAAGAAATCTTAGAGTAAGAAAAAGGGCCAGCCTTGTGGAAAAGTATCACTCAAAGTAGCTACATTTTTTGTTGCATTTTAATTAAAATCTTATATAGATTTGTCTAGTGGGAATCTAACAATCATACCATCTTATGATTAAATATTTTTGCTTCAGAAAGTCAAGACATTATCAAAGTGCAGACGCCATGTTTATTCGTACCGATCAGCTAATATTTTTTTCTTCACAGCATTTCATGGAACAGCACAGCTCAGCACTCCAACACGCACTGAAAAACTATATTTGTTTAAAAATGACAAAGCTCTTCACTGTGACAATTATACATTTTAATGGATTAAAAACTAAGAGCTCATTGTGAAATATTCCAAACATTGAAGCCTCCAAATATCAAAACATTTCTTAAAGAAATAAACTTAAATGTTAGCCACATTTATATTTTTCAACAAGCTAAAAGTTTGTTAACCTCTTAAATGCAGAAGAAATTGGAATTAACTATTCAAGCTGCAATACCTACAGTATAATACTATTGTGAGCATTTCATTTTTGAATGTACTGTATGCATCATTTTATTTAGCCCACTATCATGTAATTTAATCTTACAGGTTATTGGTACCAGGTCACATATTTCTGGATTCCAAATGTTAGCAAAAGTTTATTTAATAAAGTCAAAGGAATACAATCTGTAAATCTATTACATGACAACTACTGTATAGTGCGTATTTACAGCACAGTTAACACATCATTAAAAATGTAACTTTAATAATGTAATGTTATTTACAAGATAGAACCAAATTTATATTAGGATGGTACAAAGTGGTCTCAATTTGAGGGACTCCACCCTTCTAATTAAGGATGAGAAGAGATGTGGGAAGGTTTTCAACAGTATTGTTGAATTTCTCTTAAATTTTCTCAAAAGGTTACAGTGCTCACAATTGTCAATAATTTGCCGGAATTGTGCCACTTTTTGAGAAAATGGCAATATACCATTGACTTTTAATGCCTGCCAGAAATTTTTTTCACAAGTGTCTGTCATTTTTTTTCACAAAAAAAGTCACATTTCGCCATATTGAGAAACGTCAGCGAAAATATTGCACCTCTCTAGTCTTGAGTTTGGAGCTATTGCTGGCAGAAATGCTTGATGGCCAATACCCTTGATACCTAGACCTGCTACTAGGCATTTGGAATGTTTGAGAATATAACGAGGACTTCTGTCTGACACTATAGCAGGGATATTTTCTTGTTGGTTCCAATAGTAGCATCACCCTCTAGTATTCATTCTGAATGATGTAATATTTCAGTGAATATATTTGCTTACAAAAGCATGTATGCTCTGATATAATTTCCTGAATATGATTGGGGCTAAGTATGAAGAAGTGGGACTGCAGTGAACACATTTTGGACCATATGTATGAAGAGGATTTATACTGTATGTAACCCTGCTTCCCACCTTCCCCCAGACTCTACGGTGGTGTCTAGGGTGCATGAGGGCAGATTACATGCGGTGTGGTGTATACCTGTGGTAAACAGGAGGGCCTGAGCTTCCCGCGATGGTATTGGGGAGCCAGGACCGGACTTCTGGGGTGGTAGCCTCCATGATCTCTTAGTGGTGCAGCGCCTCCATCTTCTATACTCCCAGGAATATGGGACAGGACCTGTATAGAAGAACCCCTTGGGTCCCAGGGTAATAGCTTCCAATTCACACACAGTCTTTGGGTAACAAAGGATAGTCTCTTTTATTGGCAGATCAGCAACTCCCAACAATAGTGGCCTCCAGCAGCCGCAACAACAACAGCCAAGCTGTACATATTACTCCGCTCTCCTCCCACACAGATAATTCCTCCTCTCCTTCCCTCCTCCGACAGGATGGTATGTGCTAGGGCTTCAATACCCCGTGGCCCACCCCCGAGGTTATCCTCGCATGGGGCTTAGATTCTCCCCATCACCCCAGGCAGTGGGGTGAGGGCATTGGTCCACCAGATCTATAGCTCTATCAGCTCTACTCAGGGAAGCTGAATCTCTCCACTCCTCTATCTGCTCCTGCACTCTGCGCAGGGAAGACCGCGGTCTCCTCCCACTCCTCGGACCGATCCGCAGGATTCTCCGACCCACGGCATAACTACTTGCCCTGCAGACTCTCACGTAACTTCGAGCATAACTAATCAGCAACTCCAGACTCTCGGTCTAACACTCTTTCTGTATCACACTCTCTGAACTCACCGGAGTTGGCTGCTAAATATAGAGCTAGCCCCACCTCTCGTGACATCAGCAGGATGTCCCCTCTTGCTCACGCCTGCAGCAGAGTCCAAGCCTGCATCTACCACTCAGGGCAGGGCTATGAAGGGGGAAAACCCAGGATTATTACTGATGCCTGATCTTAACAGGACTTACCACAGTAGAAGGGAGATAGGTATAGCCTGTGCTTTTTACAGGGGGCTACACTCTCCCTATGGTGGAATCCAATGGTCCCCACTTGGACCTATCTTTAGCAAACCCATCCTGCGGCAAACCACCTGGGAAACAGCACACATAACATTATCATAATACATGGCATATTGAGGTAGTTCAATACAAGTACAACCCGGGTACTCCCAACATGGAGAACCCTACAGATAATACTTTGGATCAGGCTTTCTTACCCGCCGTCCATTATGATCCGTGACGGTCACAGCGAACGATTGGACCGGCCTATGCTCAGGCCTGTATGTAACACAGTGCATGTAGATACATCTACCTATGCTCCATATGCGTACTAACTCACTAATCTTATCCTCATTGTGATACCCCCCTTGACCGAACTTGGTCCGAAGTTATTCCTGGACTGCCTTCCTGAGCCAACTGTCTTGGTTCTCTTCAATTTCTCTCATGATGGGCTTAGGCACGTAGGGATACTCATACCCGTGTGACTGCCGGTATCTAGCGACTATGGCCCGGTCAGCTCGACTTAGTTTGGTGAGTTTGCGGTGCCCTGCCCTGCTTGACAGTACCCAAAATACAGGCTCCTCTGGAGCTACCTCATCATACAAGATACTGGGACCTCGAGGAACAATCAGTTTCTGTTCTATCTCTCTAAACCGGTGATCTAACTAATCCTCCACCTCCTGCGGAGTGAAAGAACCAGCTGCCCACCAATGATCTACTACATCGTTCTTAATTAACAAGAACCGCGTACGGTCCATCCCCTCGTGGTACCCGGTGAACAAAGGCACCCACCATTTGTCGCGGTGTTCATATTCTGCGGAAAGACTAGTGCGTTCTACATCAGACTCTACCTGTGATGATACACCGGACGTACCCGCATCAGTAGATCGCGAGCAATCTCTCCTTCCCTTGGCATTATAATACGTAGTGGGGTTCAATTTGTGCACCACTTTGCTGGTAGACCCAGCCTCTACTAGAGAGTGAGACTCACGGGCCCTCCCTCTAGCTGCAGGAGAAAACGGCACAGGGTTAGGTACAGGTATAACACTTGAATACGGTTTCTCCCCATCAGACCCTTCATCACTCAACTCCCAATCCCGCAAGTCCTTGGAGTATTTGGGGTGTTTACATAACTTATCCCTGGTAGGTCCCGGTGGCACCACTCATGACGGGGCAGGGGCAGTGGCCGGGGCAGTGGAACTATGGGCCGGGGCTGGGGGAACATCCAAGGCATTGTCCAGCAAGCGGGTGACACCGCGCCAAAGAAACTTGGGCTTAGAGGCACTCCCCGCCATACCTCTGGCTTCTCGGGAGGGGCCTCGACTCTGTAGGACAGCCAAGGCAATGGCTGAGTCTATGCGTTGAGAGGAGAACACTCCTCCAGGCCTTCGCTTTCCGGAGGAACCAGAAACGACATCATCAGAATCGCCTGCAGAATCTCCACCCGCTCCCGGGTCATGCACCGGAAGTGCGTCGAGGACCTGCGGGGGCGGTGGCGGAGCAGCCGGTACACGGTCGAACAAGTAGGCCTCAAGCCTCTCTTTCTCGTTCACCGGGATTGCGGTCTGCGCCTGGCGGGAGTAAGGGGGTGGTGGATTCCCCTTACCGCTCCGCTGCTTTTTGATGACATCAGGCTCCTCTAGGATCTTCTCGGTCTCCGTCTCCGCCGCACTGGGAGTCACCACAGCAGTGGGACTCGTACGGGCCTCCGGCCGCACCAGCGCTCGCCATCGGATGGTTTCCGGACTTGTCTGTTCTCTCTTGATGCCTTTGGGGTGGTTCGCCGTAGGCGCATCGCCACCGATGTCACGCCAATCTCTTCCTCCGAAGAAATCACGATCGGTTCCTCCGCTGAGGAGTCACCTGGTTTTTCGGCGATACAACCAGTGGGTATAGGTATAAAATGTTCTCGTTCTGGTACCTCCACTGCGGTCGCGCTCTTCTCTGTTGCCAGCTCGCTTAGTTCAATAGCGGGCTGAGCCTTGGTTCCTCCCGATGTGGTATAACGGGGAACCAGAGCAGTCTTTTCATTGCCTTCCATCACCTCCGTCAATGTTCCCGGAGAGGCACTCCGCGGGGTTCTGAACAAAAGCCTCGGCTCGTTCGGCCAAAGGTAAAACGTGCCACATTGAGGGCATCGGGCCTTGGTTCTTGGTACCGCGCCCGGTATCCCGCAGTGAACGCACAAACACCGAATGTATTCGTGCTCAGCTACCTCCACTACCAGTAGACCTCCTGGTACTTGGCAGATGGAAGTATTCATCTCGGACATGGTTCGCTCAGGGTGAGACCAGCTCAGTGCTCCAGCTCCTTGCTCCTCGAATGCCAGACAAAAGTGAAGTTCTTCGTTCAGGTTTACGGTCCCTCCCTTCGCTGGGCAGGACTCTCCTGATTGGCTCTCCTTGGGCCCCCTCCCTCTGGTGGAATCCAGACGCGGGATCTTTTCTTCTTCATCGTGACGTGGCCTGTCTTTCTGACCATTCATGGCACAGGTGGGAGGGCTTTCGCGCCGCTCCGCTCCCCTTGCAAAGAATCCGGGTTTAGCGCCAGATTATTACACATGTCCCACCATATTCTCCTAATAGTCTCTGTGCATAATGCACGTGCTTGCTCCAGGCTTGGCGGGAACCGCCATTTTAGGTCACTGTTCTTGCTCCGCGGAGCACGTGTAGGGATGGACGCCATCTTGAATGAGTCCTCCAAATGCCCATGTGCTCTATCCTCAGTGTCTAACAGGTATCTCGTACCTAAACACTGACTGACTGCCAACTGTGTGCTCTGCATTCTGTTTCTCACTAACGTGAGGTGGCTTGTACCCCAGGCTCAGCGGAACTCCTCTCCTCCATGCACTGTCTTGATGTCTACCATGCAAGTGTTCTGTGGGGCGTGTGTGTGGGTGATAGCAATGTTACCTCTTCTCTAGGTACGGACGTCACCTGCTTTTGGCCACTCATAGCGTGGGCCCTGGGCCATGGTCCCTGGACTGGTTAAAAGGCTGACCCCCCCAGTTACCTCACGCTACCTGCCTCAAGGGACTCCGTCAGCTCTAACTATTCACCCTTCCTACGCCACCTCCTATGGTCGCCCACACTTCTCCAACACTTGCACGGAGAGTGCATCTCACTCTGCCCATTCCGCCTTGCTATAAGCTGGTCCTGTTCTGACATATCTCAGCAGCGCCTCCAAATGTAACCCTGCTTCCCCCCTTCCCCCAGACTCTACGGTGGTGTCTAGGGTGCATGAGGGCAGATTACATGCGGTGTGGTGCATACCTGTGGTAAACAGGAGGGCCTGAGCTTCCCGCGATGGTATTGGGGAGCCAGGACCGGATTTCTGGGGTGGTAGCCTCCATGATCTCTTAGTGGTGCAGCGCCTCCATCTTCTATACTCCCAGGAATATGGGACAGGACCTGTATAGAAGAACCCCTTGGGTCCCAGGGTAATAGCTTCCAATTCACACACAGTCTTTGGGTAACAAAGGATAGTCTCTTTTATTGGCAGATCAGCAACTCCCAACGATAGTGGCCTCCAGCAGCCGCAACAACAACAGCCAAGCTGTACTTATTACTCCGCTCTCCTCCCACACAGATAATTCCTCCTCTCCTTCCCTCCAAGTCTCTCCTCCGACAGGATGGTCTGTGCTAGGGCTTCAATACCCCATGGCCCACCCCGAGGTTATCCTCGTGGTGGGGCTTAGATTCTCCCCATCACCCCAGGCGGTGGGGTGAGGGCATTGGTCCACCAGATCTATAGCTCTATCAGCTCTACTCAGGGAAGCTGAATCTCTCCACTCCTCTATCTGCTCCTGCACTCTGCGCAGGGAAGACCGCGGTCTCCTCCCACTCCTCGTACCGATCCGCAGGTCACTTGCTCACGCCTGCAGCAGAGTCCAAGCCTGCATCTACCACTCAGGGCAGGGCTTTGAAGGGGGAAAACCCAGGATTATTACTGGTGCCTGATCTTAACAGGACTTACCACAGTAGAAGGGAGATAGGTATAGCCTGTGCTGTTTACAGGGGGCTACATGTAAAAGAATGTTGAAAATATTTTTGTGCTTTACTTGTAAGGAAAAACACCCAAGCCACCTTTAAGGAGACTGCAGAAAACAATATAAAAAACCTTAACCAAAAGCAACGAAAGCTGCATTTTTCTTCATACAGTATAGACATTTCCATACCTGGGTCTACATGCAAATGAAACTTCACCATCCTCTCTTCATACTTGCTCCATAAATTCATTATATCATCACAGACCATGCACACATACAAGAAAAGGCAAGCAGAAGAATAATACATTGTTTCCTGTTGCAGATCTACTCCTGCAAGATTTGTGACAAAATAAGCACTTTGCTGTAATATTTAGGAGATGATACATAGGCTGTAATTCAGTAAGCCGTACTAAGAGTATAGGAGTACAGTATATCCACAGACCTTCGTTACTTAGAACCTGATAATGTAATGTTCCCAAAATGAGTACCAGTGATGTTTTTCTCCTTATTAACGGGTATCCTCAAAGCTAATGATATGCAAAAGATGTGTTAGCAAAACGACCATTGAACGTTACCTGGATGATCGGGGATTATTGTAGCATTGAGACACATTAAACAATACACTGCACATGCTCATTTGGAAAGAGTGTTATTAGGTAACGTTAGTTAGTGATCCACTGCGTATTAGCAGGCCCTTAACACCGTGCCCATGAGCATTTAACAATTTTAAATAAATACACAAGCCCAACTGCAAACCACAGCCATTTTCTACTACCACACAGTAGAGATGGCTGCTCAAGCTTCTACATCCACTGCTGGGGCTGCTACTGCTGCGGGGACAGGCAGAATAATGAGTTTTATGGAGAGGAGCTTCAGATATTAATTGAAGGTGTGGTGGAAAACCACTCCAAACTAATGGGTGCTCTTTGCCAGAGGAAAATCACTGCAAAAAACTAGCTCATTTGGGGCTGCATGCCACAGTGCATAAATGCACTTGGCAATTCTGTCTGCACCCTCGATATGCTGAAAGCGATGGGCAAACAGTAAGGCCAAAGTGAAAAAAAGCCGATCATGCTGCTGAGGCTAAAAAGACTGGAACAGGCTCACCTGTCCCCTTGCAACTGATCACATGCTCCCAGATCATTGAACTACCTGCCAATTCTACCCCAAAGTACCCAGTTCCTGTGTTAACTGCCATTGACTCACCATATTTCAATAGCCTAAACTCATGGCCACTGTCCCACACCCACAGTCACTCCTACCACCCATTGTGGCCAAGCACTGCCATCTACTGCACTTATTCCCTCACCTGTTGTTTCTGTGTTTCCCAACATTCCACAGAATGTATGCTGTCAAGGGCAGGGATTTCCTTTCCTACTGTTTGACTTAGTTGCCCATAATGTATTATAATTCCTTGTACTGTATTGTCTTGGTAAAGCGCTGAGTACACTGTGGGTGCTATATAAATAAAGATATAGATACATACATTGACATGAATGGAAGTTAAATGCCAGATTGGGGTGCAATGCCCATTATCACAGCTTGTTGAATTCCAGCCATTACTCCAAGGACTTTATTGTAAACAAGTTGTATTTATTTACACACATACTGTATATTTTTTGTTAAAGGTGTAGCACCTTTTCCCCACCCTATGGGAGATCATGTAGCTACCGGTGTACTCTGTGCTGGTGCATATCTGTGACGTAGAACAGAAGGCCTGAGATCTCTGCGGTGGTATAGGGAGACATCAGGACAGGCTATCAGGGATGGTTCAGGGATGGCCAGGATGAACCTCATAGGCAACTCTTCTTGGTATTCACACTCCAGACATCACACCTATATAACTGGGATTTATTGGGTACATCATATATATTACAGGTTCCATTCCCTGAAGGCAGTACCCCGGGCTTGAGGCCTTGAGCACCCCATCTCAGCATACCTTACCCCCTAACAGGGCAAGGCCTCAGCCCACTCCTATCCAGGAGAGACTTACTGTTGCACCTCATAGCAGGGAGGGCAGCACAGAACTAACTCCCAGAACCCTTACTCTAACCTCTAGCGGGAAACCTCCTACCTCTAGCGGGAAACCTCCTACTTCCCAGGGGAGTGGTTTGCAAGCCGGCCTCCTATCAGTCATAGGCCCCCCCCCCTTGTAATACCAGTCTACTCCTGAACTTTATTAGGTAACACACCTATAACAATACAACCAGGCCCTGCAGGATTTGTTCCCAACACTGCCCACTCTTTACTGGGACTTACAGTGCTAAAGGGGTCAGAGAAATAGTAGCCCAAGGGGACTTTGCTACAAAGATTTTCAGGAAAAATTATTACAGAAATTAAATAACATTATGAAGACATAAATAACATCAGTAAAATCACATTCTGTTTACAATCCTTTTTTAATTGAAAATATAGCAGATTCAGATTATCTTTTCCATAGGAAAGAGCACAATAAGTTTAAGAGCAAAAGTTATCTCATAAAACAAACCCTACAATTATGGTTTCATGAATTAGTGTCCTGCTGTTCCTTTGTGTAGGGTAATCCTTGCCACCAATTATTTTGTATTCAGGGATAATTATCCAGGCAAGAATCCTACATTTTAAAACACCATTGTAGCCCATGAAGTGGGTCTAATACAGCATATCTTCTGTCATAATTAACAATTTCCAGAATTGCAGCTTTCAAATTCTAATTAGAGGTGGAGAAGGCAAAATCCACCATTTTAATATAAGCTTGCTCGCAATAAAAAAATATCGACATCACAACCCAAGGGACGTCGTTAAATACTGTCCTTTCCATTCCTCAACATTGCCAAAAATTAAAGCCTTAGGATATTTGTTTATATTAATTGAAAAAAATTTCCTTATAAATTGTACTACTTTGTCCTAGAATTTGGGGATTTTCTTACAGCTTCAGAAACATTGAAACAGACCTGCTTCAGGCTGTTAACATGGAACACATCAATCCCTGAATTCTCTACTTGCTAAATGTCTCTGCCACAGGGAATAATTTGCCCTATTAATAATTTTAATATGTTTCTTCCAAATAGGCACATTTTACATTCTTTTCAACAAGAAAAATGTAGAGACTGGGTCTTCCAAGTTGCATCCAAATTCTCATTTACCCTTACTTTAATCAGGGTTAAGTATAAAATATTTATTTTAAATTTAACATCCATATGCAGTGGCGTAGGTAGACATGGGCGGGCAAAAATATTCTATTGTATTTGCCGGTCGCTCATGCGCATGTGCGACCAGCAAGCTCTGATCGTGCATGCACATGAGTGACCTGCAAATGCCTATTGCGCATGCTCATGAGCGACAGGCAAACGCCAATCGCGTTTGCGCACGAGCAGCTGACAAGTGCCAATTGCGCATGCACAGTTTCCGAATATGCCAGGATAAATATGGATTGGTCACCCTGGAGAGCGGGCCCCAAAGACCTTCGCCTGGGCTATAGCTACACCACTGTCCATATGTTTTTTTTCTTAATTCATCGCCAACCCAGCAATTTAACTCTTTTTCCATATGCTATGAAGCACTTCTCTCTATGTTGTTAGGGACACCTCTGATCCCACCTTCACATGAATGTAATTCAGGGACTTCTCTCACATGGAGAAACAGTTTCACGACATATTGAATAAGGAGTTCAGGAGCTAAGTAGATAAAAGTAAAGACAGCAAAAAAATAAAGTCAGAGCAAAATGGCAGAATAGCTACTGTACATTACATGAAATTGGAAACTTGTATAGGTGCAGTCCCACGTAGGACCAGAGGAAACTATCAGAAGTGATATCCAAAGAAAACCTGTTGGTTTTAAGATTGAAAACAATATAATTTAACAAATGATATAAAGCCTAACATTTTTATGAAACCACTCTTTGATGAAAAAAAAGCAACTCATATTGGAAATAACTTTCCATACAATTTAGTTCACCATCCATTAACAGCTCCCATCCAGATAACAAAAATACTTAGAATTGCAATTGCTTTTTCAGGAATACAAATAAGGCGATAAGAAATGTTCCTTTTTTGACTGAACAATTCAGATTAATAAGTGGTGGTATTTAGATGCTGCTTCTAATGCTTTAGCAGCACCAGACACTGTTTAACTAATGATTAAATCATTTATGGGAGAAATTGCAATTTACCACAAATGAAATATTTTTAATACATCACTTCAGCATTATTCGGTTCAATTATTCCTCTTTGTGTTTAGCACTTGGGTGTTCTTTTGTGAATGATTGAAATGAATTGTATTATTATACACTTCAATGGAGAATCTAGTTAAACAAAAAGCTCATTTGTTTTGTTTTTGATTACTTAAAAATATTTCGATTACATTTTGAATATATGATACTATG
Source organism: Ascaphus truei (assembly GCF_040206685.1). Lineage (NCBI taxonomy): Eukaryota > Metazoa > Chordata > Amphibia > Anura > Ascaphidae > Ascaphus > Ascaphus truei. The sequence goes on from NC_134485.1 coordinate 294,476,738, forward strand.
CAAAAAAGTTCACTAATTTAAAAGGCCAATGCTATATATCCATGTTATGTATGTACTCGGTATGGTAAAATCTATAATTTTTTAAGAGTTTTCAGCAGCTGATTTTGAAGTTGATTTTAAACAGTATACGTTGCTGTGCTAGCTAGACTTTAGTTGGAAGTTTGAAATAAATATTTTTCCAAGATTATAGAGAAAATTTGTATCGGAGTTATAACTCTGCTTACATAATGCTTGAAAACAGAATTTCAATTGCAGAGAAACTGTTAGAATTGAAAGTTATAGCAATGTTGTTAAAGAGACCACTCTGGTATCTCCAAGCTTTGGCAATGGGTGCTTAATCAGATAAACATCAATAAGTATAAGTAAGAGAATGTAATACATATTGATGTTCTTGATAAAAACCCATGTAGGGGCCGAAACGTCAAACATTAATAAAATACACTTTTTGCACAAATCCACTGGTAGTGCCTGTCTGGGAGTACATTCTCCAACTTGTTCATATTGAAAGTTAGCCAGAAACCTGAAGACTGTGTAGAGTATTTTGTAGTTGTAAGGGCGTGATTTCAGTTTTATGTTAGAAAACAAACAATAGTTATTATTAAGTCATTTTTTTTATTTTATATGCTTATATTCATAAAAAATAATCTAACAAATACAGTATATGTTATTATTGTAAAGTTTTAAATAATATGACTGTGCCGCTTCTTAGTTGCAATACCTTTGCCAAGTTGTGAAATAACTTGCAAAAATGCGTTGGTTAATAACATCTGGATTAAAGACAATTACTGTTGATGTTTGCCCCTGATTTATTTGTGGCTTTAGTGTGAGACAGTATTTTTCATTTTGGTAACATTCAGAGCTGTAAGTATGCACGGAAACGTTTGAATATAATTATGTGATTTAAGCTCACCAGGCAATAATTTCAATGTTATTATAATTATTTATAATAATCTCACATATTCTGCAACACAGTACAATAGAGTTTGAAGACAATTACAGCAAAGATGACAACATTAATATATTCTGGTACAGTAGGTAAGGAGGACCCGGCTCCAAGGAGCTTAGAGTCCCAGAAAAAAGGGGGCATAGAATTATAGAAGAACGTTT